>NC_133771.1:182016558-182130849 GCF_003597395.2 Chelonoidis abingdonii
TGATGTGCAGTTCCTATTTCACTTGTGGTACAGTAGTGTACACTTTCTGTAATAATAAAAACTGGTTTAAAGACAAGAAATCCTTTATTAAAATACAGTACATAAACAGGAAGGGGGGGTACGGTGAGGAGCATTACACTCACAGGTTTGAAATAGTCTTCTTGAGGCTATGCACTGCCTGCTGCACTTGAGGATTAAAAGCTGCATGGTGATGGGAGTTGAGTGCATAGGGTAAGGGTCGTGTTACAGGGGTGTGAGGTGAACGTGTTGGTGTTGGGGGCAGGTGGTGGTGGTAAGAACCAGGATGCTGGAAATGGGTGTTTGAGGAAACAGTGGGGCACAATGTGTTGAGTTTGGGATGGGCTGAGCATCCACGGGTAGTGGTCTGCCTGCATGTCTACCATTGACTGCATGAGGTCTGTGTGGCGTTCCATGGGCTTAGCAGCCGATCTGTGGTTCTCTTTGCTGCCTGATCCTTCTTATGCTACGTTTTTTCCCGCCAATGCTGTAACTTTTTCTGTTCTGCAGAATACATATTCATGACTGCTTTCACAAGCTGTTCCTTCGATTTCCGGCTTTTTCTTAGTTCTTAGCCTTTCAGAGTGTCTGTTGCGCCAGTGGACTGAAGGACACTAAAAAAACAGAGATAAAATGTTAATACAGAGGAAGCTTTGTTTTTAAGGGTATTTGTAGCATCATTCAACAGTGTGAACATACCACACTTGGACACTGCAGCAGATCGAATACACATGGGAGTTAAAGCCATTTGGATCACTGGAAAAGGTGTCTGATTGTTCTGCTACAGGGAAATAACACATGCAGCCACCTGGGAAGGAAGGTTGGGAACGATTGACATGGAAGCCATGGGTTTTCTGTGAAAGCAAGATCAGGTGCTGGGAAATACCTGTTAGCCATGGGGTTTATGCCAAGATCAGGTACAGGGAAATCAGAGAAAGGCATCTGCACACACGCTCACAGGGCAGGGTGGGGGTTTTCAGGCTGCCTTTCTCTTTCCTGTTAGCCAGTGGGGTTTATGCAAAGATCAGGTGCAGGGAAATAGCACTTGTATCCCTGCATTTTCAACAGAATGTAACCTTCCAGATATCTCGCTGCTCAGGGTCACTGAGGAGCGGGAGACCCTTCTACAGCTATGTGGATTCCGCCCTGGTCCCTACGCAGTTCCCCTGTGTGTAGCCATGATCCCCACCCCTCACGGCACAATGGCGCGGACGTGTTAGCCTGGCTGGGACAAGGAACAAGTTGCTTTCCCCATAAACTTGTTGAAGCGCATTGCACACGCTCTGGCTGAAACTTTTGAAGAATTACAGAGGCAGATTCCACACGTGATAGATCAAATCAATGGGCTATTCCACATCTAGGCATAGCCCCCTGTCCCAAAACATTTGCATCCTTGTATAAAGCTTCTTACCTGAACAGACTCCTCTGATCCTTCCTCAATAGTAGCACCCAGCGACTGTTGCTTCTTTCCTGGGTAGAAACAGCATCCTGCTGCAGTCTGCACGAACATCACCCTCTGTGTCCCCTTCACCCTGGGTCTCCAGGCTGTGATTGTCCGATATGATCCTAGGACTTGCAGTGGGTTACATCCCAGTATCGCATCCACTCCTTGTAAAACGGCAGGTAGTGGGGCAGCACCAGAGCGACGGTTTCCATCACGGGCTTTGCGTGTAGGCACTTCTCAGTTCTTTCACCTTAACCTACACTGAACGGCATCTCGTCATAGCCCCTGCCTTGCATTGACTGTGATATCTGGCCGTAGATAATCATAATTTCTGCCGGCTGGATCGCAGCTGGGACTGAACTGTCTCTTTCCCACGCACTGATTAGATCCTGCAGCTCGCAGTGCTCCATGCTGGGGAACGTTTGGGGCGTGAGGCATTGTTGCGATTGATTGCACTGCCAGCCTCGCTGAGCAAACAGAGAGGATTTTTAAAATTCCCGGGGCATTAAAGGACGGATCACCTGAGCCAGGCAGTGGAGTGCTAAGCGGTGACCAGAGAGGCTGAAAAGGAATGCTGGGATAAGTCCTAATACCCTGGAGGCCAATAAAAACGCTGGTGAGTGTCCACACCTGATGACCAGCGCTGCATCACCAGCGCTGGTCTCGCTACACCGGAAGCAGACCCAGGTGTACAGCCAGCGCTGCAAACAGGGAGTTGCAGCACTGGCTGAGCTTTTAAGTGTAGACACCTGCTAAGTTGCAGCGCTGTAACCCCCTCACCAGCGCTGCAACTTGCAAGTGTAGCCAAGCCCTGAGTAGAGAAAAGTACAGAAATTAACTCTGAAGGGATTGGGGGACAAGGAGGAGAGTTCATTAAACCTCCTTCCCCAACACAAAGAGAAAAGAGGCACAGCCATTAAGCTGCTCATCAGGCTGGCCTGCTGCCTACATAAGTGCATTTTAAAATGACTTTCTTCTTTTATAGTTGCTTTGTGTTTATTTTATTTCTGTTTAATTTTATTCTTCTTTTCTTTTGTAATTGTTCAGACTTGAATAACATTAAATGCTAACCTAACATTGATTTTAAAAAGGTGGTAATAACTGTTCTTTCATTTTTTAGAATGTCATATTGTGTTTTGCATTTTTCTGTGTTAAAATAATTCAGTTAACTACGGTAACTTGTTTTATGTAGTTAGGTATAGGTATCCCTCTAAGACTAAGCCTGTTAGAGACCATAAAATCTCACTCTTTTGTTACTATTGTTACTACTTTAATAAATTAGTGCTTTAAATGATTTGATCTTTTTGACATTACTTGACAATATTTGTCCAATATTTGACCAGTCAATTGACCAGTTCTTTTTGGACCTATCAAATGCCTAATTCTAGTCTCACCAATGCTGTACACAGAGTTAATACCAGCTCTCACAATTCACCCACAATTTATGTTAGGTTTCTTAGCCACAGCATCACATTGGAAGCTCATGTTCAGTAGTTATCTACCAGTACCCCAATGTATTTTTCAGAGTCACCAGTGTCCAGAATACAGTCTCCCTTCCTGCATGTCTTTGTTTTTGGATGTATGACCTTACATTTGGCTGTATTAAAACACGTTATTCAAATGCATCCAGTTCACTAAGCTATCACTCTCTCTCTTTATAAGTGACCTGACCTTATTTATTTATCTCCCCACCAATTTTTATGTAATCTATTAATTTTACCAGTAATAATTTTATATTTTCTTCCTGACCATTGATAATGATATTCGGGCAAGAACAGATCCCAGTGGGTTCCTATTAAAAACGCCCTCATAAGATGATTATTCCCCATTTTCAATAGCTTTTTGAGATCTATTAACCAATTTTAATTTAATATGCCGTACACTGATTTTTTGTGTAGTGATAACACTTTAAATCAAAATGGAATTGTTGCTAAGATTTGCAGAAATCTCAGTGACAATTGACGTACCTCTCATCAACCAGACTTGTACTCTCAACAAAAAATGGTATTGAGTTTGTTAGACAAGACCTATTTTCCATAAAAATTGGATTGGAACTAATTATTCTACCAACTTTTAATTATTTACTGACTGCATCTCATATCAGCCTTTCTATGATTCTGCCCCGGAATGAAGTCAGCCTAACTGGCCTATAGATACTAGGGTCTTCCTGTTTATCTGTGTTAAATATTGTGTGGTTACTCAGTTAACGTACATCTTGGTGAATTAGTAAATTTTTTTCTAATATATAAAAGAAGGAAGATAAATGGTGAATTTTCTTGAAGGATATAAATGAGAAGAAAGAGATTGCTTGATGAACAAGAAGAGGAAGAGTGTTTCAGGTCAAACGATGACATGGAAAAAGGTACAGTGATGATAGGGCCCTACCAGATTCACAGCATGAAAAACACGTCACGGACCATGAAATCTGGTCTTCTCCTGTGAAATCTGGTATTTTGTGTGCTTTTACCTGATACTGTACAGATTTTGTGGGGGAGACCAGTGTTTCTTAAATTCGGGGTCTTGAACCAAAAGGGAGTTGCAGAGGGGTCACAAGGTTATTTTAGGGGAATTGCAGTATTGCCACCCTTCCTTCTGCGCTGCCTTCAAAACTGGGCAACCAGATACCAGCGGCTGCTGACTGAGGAAGCAGCTCTGCAGGCAGCATCTCAGAAGTAAGGGTGGCAATACTTAAGAGGGAGGCAACAGTCCCCCTATTACCAACACTGTTTGCTGTCCCAGAGGTCGTCATCCCAATGCCGATCCCGATCACTGACACTCTGGGAACAATCTCCTTCCCACCTCTGAGTGCCTTCGCACTGGACCTGCTCGCTGCAGTGTCGGTACCAGTCCCCTCGAGCAGGTCCAGTGTCAATGGTCTCTAGACAGCCCCAGGCCTCGACAGCGCCTCCGTGGTCTCCGGAAGCGGACTTCTCTGGACCCAAGGGCCATTTCAGCCTATCACCTTGACCTCAGTGGAGACATTGGGCATCCAAGCCAGCATCGGCAGCAGCAGGGCAGTGGCAGCTGGGGCAGTGGCCTGCTCAGTGCCCATGTTAGAATGCTTGGGGGGTTCCGGTCCTAGCGATGCCCCCTTCAGTCTTTTCGCTGGCCACTGCCACAGCACATCCGTTAGCCGAGTCGCAAGAGGGTGTGCCTACCCCCAAACCATCCTCCGCGGAGGAGGAGGAACAGGCCCCCCCCCTCCACTGATATAGCCCTGATGGGGTGATCGCAGGACCCTCCAGTGCCAGCCCATCTGATGACTTTAAGGACCACCAGGCCAAAAACGTGGGCCTACATGTGGAAGAGATGGTTGAACAGGAGGACACTCTATTCAATTTCCTGTCAGCCTCAATCTCTACCCATATTGCACAATCAGTGCATGAAGGGGTTCTCAGAATTGCCACAGCCGTTTGGCAGACGCCCTCCTCCATCCCTTCCACCTCAACATGGGCCGAGAAAAAGTACTTTATCCCAGCCAAAAGTTTTGAGTATCTTTATACTCACCCTCCCACTGGTTCGCTGGTGGTTTCCATGGCCAATGAAAAGGAGAAGCTGGGGCACTCCAGTTCCACCCCAAAAAATAAGGAGGCCAAGCGGCTGGACTTGTTTGGAAGAAAAATTTATTACACTGCAAGTCTACAGTTTTGGGTGGCATTCCACCAGGCCTCTTGGGCCATTATAACTTCAATTTATGGGACACTCTCCATAAATTTAAGGCATCCCTCCTGCAAGACCAGGCCCAGGAATTCATCACACTGGTTCAGGAGGGCACGTTGGCAGCCTACTGTGCCCTATGATGGCATGGGTTGTGGCAGACTCGGTGGTCAGGGTGGTGTTGTCGACGGTGGTAATAAGGCGCAGCTCCTGGCTTCAAACTGCGAGGCTCTATAGGGTAGTGCAGAACTCCATTCAAGACCTTCCTTTTGACGGGAATGGTCTGTTTTCCGATCAGTCTGATGTGAGGCTGCATGGGATGAAGGACACGGAAGTCACCCTCCGTTCGCTGGGCATTCACATGCCACAGTTGGCATGGAAGCTGTTCCAGCCACCCCCACTGCTAAGATAGTGGTAGCCTCATCCCGAACCTGCCAGGAGAAGGGACAGGGATAGTGCATTTGGTCCTCGCTGTCCTGCCTCCCTCTCACTTGCACAGCCTGGCCAGGCCAAACATGGCAGGGCAGAAGTGCCTGTTTTGATAGTGTGCTTGAGTGCAATGTCCCAGCCAGTTCCCTGGATCTGCTGCTATCTTTCCTCAACTGTGTTTTTCCCTTCCACTTTGCCTGGTTGTGAGTTACCTCAGACTGCTGGGTCCTGGACATAATAGCTTGGGCTTACCCTGCAATTTTTGGCTGTCCCACCCACCCCATTTCGCCATCCCTCTTCAGGGACCCTTCTTACGAGCAGCTCTTCATTCAGGACGTTGACAACCTTCTGTGTCTGGGGGCCAGGGAGGAGGTTCCTCGGGATATGAAAGAAAAGGGGTTCTACTCCTGATACTTCCTAATCCCAAAAGCAAAAGGTGGCCTCAGACCCATCCTGGATCTGTGCTGGCTCAAGAAGTCTCTCAAGAAGTTGAAATTTCACATGGTCTCCCTTGCCTCCATCATCCCCTCCCTGGATCCAGGAGACTGGTACACTGCTCTTGACCTAAAAGATGCTTGCTTCTGTATTTCTATATTCCTGGGTTATAGGTGATTCCTCCATTTTGTGGTGGGAGACCACTATTTCCAGTTCATGGTGCTAGCCTTTGGCCCCTCTTCAGCCCTGAGGGTATTCACAAAGTGCATGGCGCTCCTTACCTCAGATGTCAGGGGGTCCACCTATTTCTGTACCTCGACAACTGGCTCATCAAAGGCAGGCCTTTGGATCAGGAACAGAGAAGCCTTGAGCTGGTGTGCGCCGCCAACATTGACCTGGTCCTGGTCCTGTTCATAAACACAGAAAAGTCCATGTTAACGCCAGTTCAGTGCATAGAGTTCATCTGGGCTATTTCCAGAAGCATGGTTTTGGGCTATGGCAGACCTCATCTGCCATTTAAGAGACCATCCACTCACTACAGCCTGCACTATATGCCCAACAGACATTCTCTGGACCGAGTGATTTAGATACTGAGCCACGTCATTTCGTCCCTGAATTGGTGGCTGGACCCCAAGTCGGTGCTGTAGGGAGTTCCCCTTGCATCTCCATCGCTGATTCTGGTCTCCCACGCTTTGGATCTGGACAGGGGAGCCCACCTGGGTGAGCTCAGCACCTAGGGCTACTGGCTACAGGGTGATCTAACCCTTCATATCAGTGTCAGGGAACTCAGAACAGTTCACCTGGCCTGCTAGGCATTTTTGCCCTACCTGAGAGGCAAGGTGGTGCAGGTCCTGAGTGATAATACCGCCGCTATGTATTACATCAACAGGCAGGGAGGGACCAGATCCTCAGCTCTTTGTCAGGAAGTGCTCAGTCCTTGGGATGTCTGTGTGGCATGCCATTCATCTGATCACCGCCCATCTACTGGCTCCAAGAACGTCCTAGCAGATCACGTCAGCAGGACCTTCTCATCTCACCACGAGTGGTCCCTCCATCCGAAGGTGGTTGATGTAATTTTCCAAAGGTAGGGAACTCCCCAGGTGGACCAATTTGCATGCAAGCAGAACAGGAAGTGCCACCGGTTCTGCTCTATCAGGGTCTGGACAGAAGTTTCCTTTTGTATGTCTTCCTCATCCCTCATGTATCCCTTTCTGCCAGTACTGCTAATCCACAGGATCCTGGTGAAAGTTAAGCTGGACAGGGTGAGAGTTATCCTTGTGATCACTGCGTGGCCTTGTCATCACTGGTTCGGCAAGCTCAAGAAGACGCTGGCTTCAGCAGAGCAGTGCTACAATCTACAAGATTGTGAACTCTGAGCCCACCTCTGAGGATTCTGCTTGGGAGTCACCTACAATGAAATTGACATGAGCAAGCACTCAAAGAATTTAAAATGGTTACCCACCTTTTTGTAACAATTGTTCTTCGAGATGTGTTGCTCATGTCCATTCTATTCCACTACCTGCCCTCCTGCGGTGTTGGCAACATGGAACTGAGTGGGCGTATGGCCGGCTGCACCTGATATACCAGCGCATGAGCGCGGCACTCAAGAGAGTGACACAGCTGGCCCTACAGATACATCTCAAAGAACAACAGTTACAAAAAGGTGGTAGCCATTTTTTAGTTAACTTGCTGTTTTTAGGAGTAACTTGGAATCAGAGGATCATAGCTTGGAAAGCTGATTAGATAGAGGGCATTCTATACAGAAAAAGGCACGATACACATAATTATTGTAAATGCATTTAGAATATATGTAATTAATCTTCTGTTCAGTGCCTGACAGAAGACTCTCTCTTGTTGAATCAAATGAATAGACAGAGCCCAACTGCCTAATTTTTTAAATCGTCATGCTACTCTTGGCAGGATAAATCTATGGGGGATGAAAATGCAAACATTAAAGCTTAAAAACTATACTCCAGACAGGGCAATATTTTAATTTTTATTTCTGGAAACTGGTACAAATCTTTATGTCATTCAGTTCTTCTAAATCTTTTGTAGCTGTGTGTGTGTGTGTGTGTGTGTGTGTGTGTATAAAGGCATATCCACAAAAGGGAAGTGTGTGTGTTAAAAAATCAAAACTCTGTTCACTTCATCAACTGCAGAGCATTTAAAGTTAAGAGAAAAATGTGAGCGATGGTAGTTTTTAAAGAAAATATCAAAATCTGAGATAACCAAGGATGTGCTCGAGTGGCATGAATACTTCGGTTCCTGATGGGTCAGCTTTAGGGGTCAAGTTGTGAAGAGAAAGCCATCACACACACTTCATCAACATTGTGGAATGAGAGACCAGTGCATTTACTGAGCAATGGATTTCCAGTGAGCATATAAACTAATTGGTGGATGAACATGCCCCAGGAGCAATGATTTTAAGGTCATAGCAGGCTCAGTGAATTGTGCTGACTTACACTGTGTCTCACTGATAGCTGATCTTACCAATGAGCGGTTTAGAGGCATTCAAGCCTGAACTCTCTTCCATGTGCCTTGAATGGCATGTCAGCGGTCACTGTTTCTGACATCCTTTATATTTGTCCAGTCAGCTCTAAATCTTTAGGTTGGGCTTCAGTGTATTCAGGAAAGAAAAGAGAGAAGCAATTATTTTCAGTCATTGAGTTCTGAAGATCTTAGTGTTAATTATGCCAAACACTGTTGGTTCATCAACAAACTGGAAATCTTAATGTGAGGACAGAGAGAGGGAGAACTTGAATCAAGATATTTTTAATGACCAAAAGTGTCTCGGTTATAACTTCCTGCTTTTTGAGCTATACTTTACCTCCTCGGCCATTACTTTCATATTTACTTTGAAAGCATGTACAAAGTAAATATATAAATGTGGGTAACTTCGCAAATTTAAAAACTGATCTATCTTTATTAAAGAGATTTACTAATGGGGGCCTCAGTAACATACATTTTACCTTTGAAAGTAGTTTACTTCTCACATGAAAGATTTTTCTTTTGTTCTGTAGAAATGTTTACTCCATTCTTTGTGTATGCATTCTATGCACACAAAACAGTATCATGTGTATGAGTAGGTCTGTTAAATCTGCAAGTAATTTAAGGAATGCTACAGTAGCTTTAACTCTTTTTTGTTTGCTTTTTTTTGGAAGGGATAGGGAAAGTTAATTTGTTTTATGATTGTTGTTTAACCTCTTGGAGTTTTACTCCTTAATCTTAATAGTTTAGAAATATAGTTTTATTAATAATTTTTGAGCTGGCGGATTCTCCTTGACCAGATGAAATTCTGCAGAAAGTATCCAATCAAAGTGTTTGAGGTGAGAGAACTGAACATTCAGTATGTATGTTTAGCTGTGACTGATAAAGTAAAAATAGCCTGAGAATTAAAGTTCTATTGAAGGCTTAGTTTAAAAAAATGTATTTGCTGCTAATTACAGCAGTGAAGTAGAAATGAAATCTTTCAACCTAAATTTTCAAAATTGTGAACATCCTATTGTATGTATATGTGCCTCTGGTGATGAACATGTAAGTCAAACATATGTAAATATATGCATGCACTCTTGAATTTGAGGCCTTTTTAAAAACAGTACAAGAGTACATTACTATATTTTTCAAAGACAAACCATTTAAGTTCTAGAAAATATATCTTGTGTAGGTGTGATTTTTTTTATTTGTTCTAGAAGTAACTTGAAAATAGAGCATTCATTTAATTTGCATTTATTTTACAGAAAAGTGATTCTGCATCTATTACTTATATGAGTATCCCTATTAATTTAAGTGAGATTGCTCTTTATGATCTTTCTGCAGTAGGATTTTTTCCTAAAAATTTATTGGTGTTGCTACTACCAGTTCAGCTGTGTGCTTTGCCATTGAATGAGACACCCCATGGAAGGATCTCTTTTATGGGATCTGGGCTTATATTAGAAGTCACAGAACTTTTAAAACTTATTTTACAATTGGTAAGCAAATGCAGTCCTCCACTACACTTGGCAACCCTCTCTTCTCAGATTAACAGGAAATAATCAGAGTCAGGCTCAGATATGGAATTAATTTATATCCTTGTTATGTGTATTAAAAGAAGCAATATTGTAATTAAAATGTGAGATAAATATTTGTGGAAATCTCCTATAAGTATAATAAACAGGATGTCTGTCATCATATTTCCTATCATTATTCTCTATTAATTCATCCTCTTGTCTCTGTTGCAGCTTTGTTGTGGAATATCAATATTTAATTACAAAACTGAAATAATTAAACTAAATTGTTTTATATAATTTGTAATGATGAATTTTTAAAAAAATATATTTTTGTGTGTATGTCAGCAAAAATGGTGACCCAGCTGTTGCAGAAACTTAAAAATGAAAGTAATAAATTTTAGCTATTATGAATTTTCTTTGCAAGTTGAGGCTATATTAAAATATTAGCAAATATGCCCTCACCCTCAGTGAATCAACGACACTTAAGATGTGAGATAAGCTGACCAAAGTAGGGGAATTGTGAGTTATGGACACATGCCTGTGTCCTTTACTCAGCCTATTCAACTCAAATAATAGTGTGTATGCCTTTCCTTGCAGGGGTCAGTGACATTGTTTTCCCTTGGGGAGGTGGGGAGCATTTTCCTGTGTACCACTATATACTATGTACTCATTTGGACTTCTGGTTCTATTGGGGTGTTGGCTGTTGTGGTGAAGGAAGGCAAAAGAGATGTAGGTAACTGGGTTTTGATCTTGGCAGATGAGGAAGGAAGGATCTGTTTTCAAATTATTATTCCATCTGCCAGATAACCAGTGCTGGAGAGCTAGTTTGAAAAAGCAGTACTTTTTAAGGAGGAATCTGAAGAAGGGCAATGAAGCTGTTACAACTGTGAGGATGACATGAAAAATAAAAGTGAAACTGAAAGTATGAAAGAGAAAAAGGGCGGCAGAGTTAATACAATAGTTAGTAGATGGAATAATGGGAAATGGAAGAAGAGATGTAGAAGGGGGCAGATTTGCACAGAGCCTTGAAGGTGTGTTAGAATTTGATGAAGAAACCCAGCGAAGAGACTTCAGAAGAGCATAATGTGATAGGAACAACAGGAGAAAATGATTAGAGTAGAGGGGGAAACAGCTCAGATGCAGGAACAGAAGAGAGAGGTGGGCGTTGCAGCAGACAAGACAGAAATGAGCAACACATAGACCAGGGTTTTTTCAATTGGAAGAGTCTTAAAGCGAGCCTAGATGGAGGTGGGGGGAGAAGAGAGAGGAATCAAAGCTGACAGTGAGGTTGTGGTCTGGAGTGACTGAGAAAACTGTAGGTTTGTTGATGATGGGAGAGTAGGAAGACAAAGGATAAAGTTTGGGGGAGGAAAGCTAAGTTAATTTTTTTAACATATTGCATTTGAGACAGAAGCTGGGAATCAGAGACAGACATATGAGAATCGAGAGTGGGTCAGAGTTTAGGGATGAAGAGAGAGATATGGGATTGCAGATGAGGTCACCCAGGGAGAGAATATAGGAGAATAGGTGAGGATATTAAAGGATGCTGACAGAAAGGAAGAGAGGGGAGAGCATGAGAGCCATCCAAAAGACCTAATGAAGTAATGGGAAGTGAAGGAATGTAGATGAGGAAGCACGGTGACATAGATTCATGGAAGCCTGGGAAGAGGAGTGGTAGAGAAGAGGGTGACTCATGGTGTCAGAGGCAGCAAAGTGATCAAAATGAGAAAGCATAAAGAAAAGTCCCTTTGGTGTGAGAAGGAGATGATCAGTAGTACCTCAGTAACTGCTGTTTCATTAGTGAGTCAGATTAGAGAGGATTTGTCAGAGAGTGCAGCTAGCAAAAAACAAAAACAGTAGGAATAGGCTATATGCTGAAGGTAGCTGGAGGGACAGAGAAGATGGGCAATGCCATGGTAGTTAGAGGGGGAGATGGTCTTATTTGTTTTGTTGTTTGTGAAGTGTTATTTGTGGTTTGTGTGGGGAGCAGGGAGGGGAGGTTGCACGTGTGTTCTGTTGTGATTTACAATCTGAAAATTTTAAAATATTTTGACTTTGGTTCTCACGCTCTCACATTCTGTGGAGATGCTTTGAATGAGTAGAGCAGCACAGAATCGTGATAACACCTCATTGTTTAACGTTGTGGCATGGACTATAAATGCATTATATTTTATTGCAGCTATAGATAGCTTATTTTCCTGGCATTCTAGTGCATCAGAACCTAAAATAAGATTTTTATGCACAGATCTTTGCAATTATCCGTAGTAATGACTTCAAGGCAGGGACAATGTACAATGTCTAGTGCAATCCTGATTGCATTTTTAGTGAGTTGGGACCTCAGGAATAGGCTGCAGGTAGTCCAATTATTGATTAGTGGTCTACAAGATGTTTCCATTGACGTCAACTCAATACATTTTTATAGGAGTACAAAAAAAACCCCCTCTGTCTGATCATTTTTCTTTTGCTTTTCACTAATTTAAAGAAGTGGAAGAAATGATTTCAGTGCAGTAACTGTTGACTTCTCAGTTTCACACTTACCTCTTTAGTTTTTTTTCTAATTTTCTCCCTCTCTCTTCTTCTTCCCACTTTCCATTTACGTTTTTTTTCTCTAACCCTGCCTTATACTTCTCAATTTCTCATTCATAGTTTAGTTTCTGGTTCCTCCACTTTGTTCCTGCTCTTCTTTGTCCCTGTTTTTTCCCCCCTCCATTTCTTTCCATCTCCTCTAACCTGATTTGTCTCCTGTTCTATTCTCATTTCCTGCTAGTTGTCATTTGAAATATTATAGGACTAGCTTTAAGCTGATCCTGTGATATTTCATTGAAAATACTGTGAGATCAGCTGTGTTCATAGTATTTTCACAAGTGGACAGGATGCCCCAAGGAACAAAATACTGCTGTTTTGGAATGAGTTATGTGTAATAACAGAAAATATTAAGGCAAGTAAATGGACTGGGTCTCAAACTAAATCATGTTGTATGGATCCAATCAATTTTTAGCAGTCTCCAAGGGAAGGGAAAGCGGCAGTATTTAAAAATAGTTGGTTTATCTTCATATTGCTCACTTATTCTGCCAAAATTTAAAGAACACCAAGCAGTTACTAGTTGGTAACACACTTTACATTAAAACATTTAGTACACACAAAAAGATGCCCCCTCAATAAATAAACAAACAATTTAATTAAGTGGTGGGGTAAGGGAGATTTTAAAGATAGATTATATTCACTGTGCTCCTAAATATTCAAAATAACCAAACAATTCCTTTAAAAAATACTTTTTTTCTCACTTAGTGGTCTGCAAACATAAGTGTAAATGCCTTTTCTGTGCAGCCAAGTCATCTTTCCCACTTGATGCTGTCACTGGCACACCTTATACAATCTATCATTTTATCTTTTCATTCTATCAAGGCACAACATACCTAGCTAATCCATCAGAAAGCCCTATCCTTATCAGGCACTCAAGGATGCTTACACTCTAGGGTATGACAGCATTAGACATCACTTACCTTCATAAACTGAAGACTACTCGGGAGAAAAGTCTATTCTGTCTTCAGAGATGTTTTATGGACACTTGCATCCATGTTTCTGTTTCCTGTGTTTTGCTTTGTGTATAGTAGAAGTACATAAAAAGCTGCAGCACCTAGAATTATCTTTATCTGTTATTATAGCATGGCATTCTTATGGTTGTATGTTTCTCTATTATTTTTCCATCCATCTTGTAACTTTTCTCAGCCCCCTGCTTTACTCAGCATAGTGAATTAATGACAGTGAAAGCACTGTATATTTTTAATGGCAGTATTTAAAAAAACAAGGGGAAGGCAAATAACAAAAAAGCCAATTGTTGTAGTTTCCACTTTATTGCTGAGCCTCCTCTTGCTGAGGAGCTTAGATAATACTTTCAGGTGCATCACAAGGCAAAGGCCTCTCTGCACTTTGAGACATCCTCCATGCATACAGTTGCATGGGGGTTTTGACACAATAGATCATAGCTGCCTCTCTGGAGGTGTTATAATGTTTCGTGTGAGATTCTATTGTGTTGCAGTTAACAGATATTTAACACTAGACACTATAACATCCTCATCAGAGGGTGTACAATGCATTATGGCAATATTTACTATTACAGAATCTTAAGATACATCAGAAGAGAACCTTCGGTGTCATATAGTATATGTCATTGTGTATTCTGGAACAATTGTTACAAGAATCAAAAAGAATTTGCATAACAAATTGTTAGTATAATGTGTCATGCTTCCTAACACCCATTACTAAGGATACTGGTTAGCAGCATTTCTACAAAGTTAATAGATTTAATATTTATATATACTGGTCTGGACTAGATTCACAAAAGGATTTAGGACCCTTACTGCCACTTTAGGCACCTAATTCTGAGATTCAGGCCCCACTGGGATTCACAAAGCCCCTGTTCAGTTACACCTGAACCCTGTAGGCACTTAAACTTGTTTAGGGTTATGAACACCAGAGTTATGAACTGACTGGTCAACCACACACCTATTTTGGAACTGGAAGTATGCATCAGGCAGCAGTAGAGACCTGGTTGCCAAACCCACAGTACAGTACTGTGTTAAATGTAAACTACAAAAAAATAAAGAGAACGTTTAAAAAAAATATTTGACAAGGTAAGGAAACTGTTTCTGTGCTTGTTTCATTTAAACTAAGATGGTTAAAAGCAGCATTTTTCTTTTGCATAGTAAAACTTCAAAGCTATATTAAGTGAATGTTCAGTTGTAAACTTTTGAAAGAACCACCATAATGTTGTGTTCAGAGTTACGAACATTTCAGAGTTACAAACAGCCTCCATTCCCAAGCTGTTCATAAGTCCGAGGTCCTACTGTGTGTATATATAGTGTAATAATAGCACTGAGGACTGTATGCAATTGGCTGTATATATTCACTCGTATTCTGCAGGAAGAAAGGCACTATCCAGTAAATTTGATTCAAGCAGAGTCTGCAGCTTTATTAAACTAAAATCTGATAGATTTTATCTTCTCCTCTCAACAAAATGGCAAAAAAAATGGTCCAGTGATCATTCCAGCCTAATTCCAATGAGAGAGGCCCAGCCATTGGGGAAGACCACCCATAGCCATCAAAACAAATCTCAAGGTATTCATCATCCTTACTGAAAGCTCTGCCACCCTTACCTCATACTAAAGTTCAGCTCCTGTACCAGACACCGGAATCGTGCCCGTGCCACACCTGGCATATGGACCCTCATCCTGTTCCTGTGCTCAGATTTAGCAAAGATATGCACTGGGCCCAAGCAAAATTGCAGCAAACATGGAAAGACACATAATATCCAACCAACTTTGCTAGCAAGCCCCCAGACTGCTGAGAGGGAAGGAGAAAAACCCAATACTACCTAGGGCAATTTGGCAATGAGGGAAAAATTCCTTCCTTGCCCCCCAAGAGGCGACTGACTTGTTACTCACCGCTTGCCAAGAAGCCTGATGTCATCTCACTTGAGCTAGAGCTGAGGAAGGCAGAGAGTGAAAAATGGGTGCTGGTGATGGGGGCCCAGCCCAGGAAGGGTTATTTACGCCATCTGAGGAACAGCAGGCAATCAGTCATCGTTTTCTCTCCCTTTGTAGGTATCCAGTGGGCGATTGTTACCAGGAATAAAATTCTTCCCCTGACAGGAAGGGCTGGACGGGAGGGAAAGTGAGTAGAGGATCATCCTGGTAACATCAGGGAATAGCTTTTCAAAAAATGAGGAATTATAATGAACACTTTTGAATGAGCTATGGAAAAATTATTTTCCTGATCCTGGTGGTAATGATGGTCATAATAATTTAAATGTCTTGCTCCTTACGTTGTTTTGTTTTGTATTTTTCTTGAGAAATCAGTAATCTATTAAAGATTTCCTTTTCAGTCGGAAAACTTAACAAACAAACAGCCTCCCCACCCCCAGGTCCCTATAATCAGAACTGATACTTTTGCTAGTAGCCTCAGCAGAGGGGCCATGAAGTATGGGGACTGAACTCTCTCTCTCACCCTAGAGAGGATACCCCTAGTTCTCATTTGAAGAATAATGTAGGGCAGCTAGCACTGCCAGTGATGTGCCTCCTCTGTGGTGAGAGAGCTTCAGTCCCCAGTACTGACACCTTCTGCAAGCTTTCTGTTCATCTGAAGTGTGTTTGAAAAAGAAAATGTTAAAATGAATAAATTCTACATTTTAAGAAACTTTTTCAAAATACAGCATATATCTTTTTTGACATTTCCTTTCATTTCAGATTGTAGTATTAAAACCACAGGCACCGAGGAGCACTACATAGAATAGTGCAAAAGACAGATTCATATTTAAAAATTCCCTAGAAAGAAAGCTTTATAGAATAAAGTGAAAGATTTAGCTCAATTCAATTATGAAAAAAATAGAGAATTCAATAAAAACTGAGCTCTTCAGGCCACCCCTTTGAACTGGCTGTCGCAGAATAGGTTATTTTAGTGGTGTAGCTATATCCAGCCACCATGGGCAGGGTTGAGGACACAGAGCCATTTGCAATTGGATAACTCTGTTGACTTAATTGGAGTTATTCCTAATGTACGCAAATGTCTTTTAATTTTTAACTCATACTTCTGGTGTTAGTGTAATCCAAGCTTTTGCACTGATGTTTTTGCCTACTGGTTTTTTGTGCAAATTTTTAAAATATCTGCACTTCTTTTGCCTATTCTTATCTTCCTGGTGTTGACATTTTCCCAGCATAGAAACTTCTTTATTTATACAGTCATGTACTTTTAACAAAACAATTAAAAGCATTTCCCATGTGCCGAGACCTTTCATGCTGAACTTCAGCTGGAGCTTTATAGCGAAGTTACAAGCCCTTGGAAATACAATCTTATACTGAAGATACTGACAGACCCTAAACTCCAACATTGCCAGCAGCCACATGCTTATGTCAGTGATGTTATCTATCCTGCATAGGAGCCTAGATAGTGTTCTATAGGAGGAAGATTTTTAACTATATATAACAAGACTATAACTTCTCTCTCTCTCTCTCTCCCCTCTCTGTACTTCTACAGTTCTATAGCCTTTGCTGTTAATGAAAATAAAGATATATGCAAACAGAAAAGTCAGTAAGCTGGCCCTAGAATTCATTAGCTATATTTGCAAGTCATCTGTGATTGTTTTGGTAGCTACAGTTCTTTGATATCCTTAGGCCATTCTGGCATTCCTTTGGGTTTATGATATCATGATGTGTAAGGATGCTTTAGCTGCAGGTTTTAGGCACCTTTTTCACAATATACTAAATTAATGGTGAATTGTTAAGACAGATTATGCATTTATTAGTTTAAAAGATATCTAATTGATTAACTATGCTAAAATACCAGTGCATATATGCTTCAGGCATGATTTTTCTAGTTAACAACCTATTATGTGTTCATAGGGAAAACTATGCTGGTTCATGCTATTGGAAATATTGTCTAGTTTGGTGACTTTAGTATTGTCATTCAGTTACATATTACTTAGAATAAATATATTTGTGAAAGCAAACATAGAGAGATAAATATACTATATGTGTGTTCAATAATTTTTTTTTTACCTTCCATTAAGGCCAGAATTAGTCAGGCACACATAGAAAATATGTACTAGCTTTAAAGTAAAATAGAATTGGTTTTGATTTAGTTCAAGTCAACCATCTCATTTAAAATTAGCCCAGGGGTCTTGTAAAAAATGCTAGTAATCTAAACATAATAATGCACATTGCCCAATTGCTTCTGTGTATGATATAGGTTCAGTGCTGTGCTGCTTTAACAGCCCATTAGTGAATGTAATGAACAGCTATTTTTAAACAGAAGAAATTCAAGTTGACAGCTTGGCAGTGAAATTCAGCTAGTGGCATAATTTTTGTTGTCTTCAGTATACAGACTAGATTTCAGTTTGGTTTAAAGAAATTTGTATTATGGACTTTATAGAGCAAACATTTTCCCCATCAGTTTTACTATATACTTTCTGGTGTCTGAATTTTGTAAAAGCCCCAGACCTACAGCCACTTCAGAGTAAATTACATTATGTTAAAAGTTAGCCATTAACAAATAACTCATCTGGCCAGTGTCTGAGTTTGAAATATGCAGTCTTTCTTCCTAACCTAGTGAGGGTTATGTACCTGCTTTACTTCTAGAATCACAGACCTGCTATTTTGCAGTAGCTTTGAAGATTGCAACTTTTGAAGACCTTTGGTATGACTCTGAGGGTGAGCCAATGGCAAGCTAAGAGAGGTGTGAGGAAATGTACTTGTCAAATCACTCATGTTCTGTGGTAGATACCTGTAAATGCAGGTCATGCTCCCATCTGTAACTCCCCTTTCATCACCTACAGTCAGTTGGCTCCTGGATTGGACAGTGAATAAGGTTCTGGCCTCTCACTTTGCCTATGTGAACAGGAGGTGATGCCTGCTTAGGTCTTCTTTTGGCAGCTGGTAGGGAGAGCATTAAGTAAACACTGTGCTCCCGTTCAACCCAGTGGAATGGGGAACACTGAGATGTCTTGGCATCTTCTTGTACAGTGTCTGTCTGCCTTGGGGAGGGAAGTGGAAAATACTCATCTGGCCTGGCCACTTCCTGCTCTTCCTGGTTTTACTGGGGAATTGGAAGAAGAACGTTTTCCATCCACTCCCTGCCATTGAGAGAAAATCAGCCTCAGTCTGGCCCCTCCCCTATTGAGATGAGGGAAAAAGAATCCCACTGGCAGTTCTGAAGACCAGCAGTAGGTAGGCCCTAGTGGCAGGATGAGGAACATTTTCATACAGGTGAGGAGATGGTGGGGTCACCACCTCCCTGTGACTACCTACCACCTTCTACCCTCCTTGAGGGTAGGCTGTTAAGTGCTGGCTAGTAATGCTGTTGTGTATTTCATAGCAGTACTTCCTGTACTGCTTGGCAACTTTTTCCCCTAGCCCGCAGTCCCAGGCATGGACACCTCTTCAACTTCCTGCTTAGCTTCATCAGTCTGACCATTCTAGTCACGAGCTCCTCCCCATACCCATCAGTCATATTTCCTTAGCTCCACATCCAAGTTCCTCTCCTCCCTCAGTGTTGTGTTCCTATCCTTTGCAAACACATAGTAGAGAAGAATAATTTTCTCCATTCCAGTTTTAAATTCTGACCAGCTATTACAGCTTTTTAATGTCCTGCTTTCTCTCTTCCTTCCTGCTTCCCATAGTACATTCTACCCCCCTTGAGAAATCACTCCCCTAAATCTCTCTTCACTTTCTTGCTATGCCCCATAACCCAAGAACCATGGTTTGCTGTCTCCCTGCTTCCCTCTGGTGCCTGCCTCCCATCTCATAGACTCATAGGTCAGAAGGGACCAATATGATCATCTAGTCTGACCTCCTGCACAAGGCAGGCCACAGAACCCTACCCATCCACTTTTATAACAACCCCTAACCCATGACTGAGTTATTGAATGACGGGAGTACAGGGTATTGAAGGCATGTGCTGTTTAGAAAAGCAGGAGAAGGCAAGGTGGTGAGTGCATTGTACATCAATGATCGAGGTACTGTAATGAATAGAATAGATGAGGAAATACAGACAGAGTCTGTCTGGAGCAAATCACTTCTGGGTAAAAAAGCTACTGAGGCTTCCCCCTTGAGGGGATTTAAAGTGCTTGGGTGGTACAGACCGCGGGAGTATTTGGAAACCTGCTATACTGCTCTTTTATGCAGTTTCTTGGATTGTTAATGGCTAACTTCTTCTCGATAGGTATAGCTAATACCTCCTCCTCACTCTCGCACGCTGCGCTGGAGAAATTCATCCCCTAATCCTCTCATCGTGTATGTTCTGGTGAGCTTCTCCTCACTAAACCAATTTCAGACACGAACGCATGATTATGTATCGTTAAAACTTATCGGCGCCTAAATGTGTTCTGCCTCTGTTGAAAGCTCCTGGCACCATATCTTAATCGACTATCTTCTATATAGATCAAGCACAAGAAACTGACAATTCTAAGTCATCGATCTAATTCTGAAACTGCAAGACTTCACACAAAGCAGTCTCATGCATGAACGCCTACCACTCTGCAAATTTTCTCAACCATGCCACATAGACCTCGTCAACTTGAATCTTCTGTGCTTTGTAGAGAATATGACTTTATCACCTCATATAACATATAGTCGAGGTGAATGTGGTATAGATACATCGAGCCATGCAGCGGCACTGAACCTCATCAAGTGAATATCGGAACTACACAGAATGCACACTCTCGCGCGTGCACGAGTGCTCGCATAATAAAAATCTTGGTCTCAGTGCCATCCATCTGTGATGAACATCGCTATCTTTTTACACGAAGCCTGAAAGTGCTAATTTTAAATGAGTTTATATCGGATTGATGCGTACAATTGAACTAAATCTTCGAGAGAATCTCGCAATTCGTCTCTCTTCCTATTGCAGCTAGCAGACTCAGAGTAATGTTCTCTCTGCTCGTGTGCCGTGTACTAATGTCGGATCCACTTCATGGATACGCTAATATCAACAAAGATCCATATGAC
This sequence comes from Chelonoidis abingdonii, assembly GCF_003597395.2. Taxonomy (NCBI): domain Eukaryota; kingdom Metazoa; phylum Chordata; order Testudines; family Testudinidae; genus Chelonoidis; species Chelonoidis abingdonii. Next base: position 182,037,027 of record NC_133771.1, read on the forward strand.
AGATATAACTCCTGCTTTTGATGGATTCCAAGATTATCAATGCTACTCTCATAATAAACTATCCTAATCCATCTCTGTCTGTCCCTTCACAGAATATATTTCTTCTTACATGTAATTTATCGTCAAGCCTGTAGTATTAAAGCCATATGACTCTCTCTTCTAGCTCACCTAAAGTTCACCCTAAATCTACGACTACTAGTGTCCAGGACTAGTATGCCAATGAACTCCTAGACTCACTCAAGCTTTATTCCATGTTAATAGAACACACTCTACGTGAATTCTAGGTTTTAGAGTGTTCAATTAGAAATTATGTCTCTCGCAAGTCTATGATCACTCGATCATTGCTCGGCTTTTGCTCTCTCATCACTGATTTAACTCATATCTTAGATTTCTCCCTTCTATCAATAATAATATGCATCCTAACGTTTTAATCCTCTGTCTTGTAAACACTAAATCACTAGGTTAGATGGTGAGCTAATCATTGATCGCACACCGGCGTGCTTCTCTTTAGGACGGCTAAAACAGCTAGCTCGCTTTTAAGAGTTGTGCCTTATTTTCCCTTATAGGCACCATCATTGATTCTCCATATCCTGAATTATCATAGTGTGCCAGTGCTCGCTATCGTTGACTCATGGGATCAGTGCAATATGTAATGTTAATGCTATACTCTCAAAAACCATTAATGCATAGGACACAGGAAATGAACTTCTGGCATACATAATAGTCTATATATGAATTCCTCAGTTGAGTGCTCGAGAGCCACGCTGTACTCTGTAATTTTTTCATGTATCGCATGATTACTATACTATTATTTCTTCCTCTATTTAAACTCTCGTATGGCTATGGGCAAGTATACCTCGCTAGAATCATGTGAGAATTCCACATGAAAGACCGCATGAGCCTTTTACGGGGGGCTATTCGCGAAGTAGCGAGATACGTAGTGCTACTTGCTAGATCAAAGTACATTATAGCTCCTCTCGCTAAGGTCTATATCTCTCAGTTAATCCCTCATGTTCCTCCATATATAGGAATTCCACTCTCAGGTGTTCATATCTGATCATGCGTTAATATCTATATAATACACATCATACTGTCGAGCTAAGTGGACTGCTTGCGCATCTGGGTTCATTTCACATTAGTTATGTTCGTCTTAGGGTCTGTCAGTATAATCTCTCACTCAGGTTATTATAACGCTCTCGCTCATTGGTCGCTCACGCGGAGATCTGTTCACATGGCTTCGCTATAATTATGCTCAGCTGATTAGTCTCCGAGGCATCGATATATCGTGTCTGCGGCACATATGCCCGCGGAAGATCGTCCTTTCATATGTTTCCTGTCTATAATAAGTAGCCATGTCTGTTTTTCTCCGTATAAAACCATATGCCAGTCATAGTGTGCTGGTTATAAGGTGTAAAATATGATTCAAAAACCCCATGCCGTGAAAGTAAGAATATGGCAGATAAAGCTACGTGGCAGATGGAACTCAGGTTTTCACACAAATTTCTGTGCGGACAACAGGTGCGTAATGGTGCCATAAACTTAACTCAGGTGGTCCGCTCTCAACAAAGCTCTAATGGCACATAATCATAACACCAAGTACACGCCTATGTCTCTATAAAATATACAAATTGAACATGTTTTTCGCCGATGTGGTACACATGTGGAGTGACATAACATGGCACATTTATCGTGAACTCGGAGTTGTCTTCAAATATTTAGTGAATGGCTTCTATACCGTGGCGTTCTCCTCTCTTCATTGGCCTTGAACCTCCATGTTAAGTCTCTGTTCAGACTTATTAGCTCCAAAGTGAACGAACTCAACGGTTTAGATAACTCTTATTCTCTCGGCACACAGCACAGTTCATAGTGTGGTGAATGTGCCTGTTATTAGTAGCTCTTTCGTCCTATAGTAACATTGATTATCTCTCTATTTCTTAATAGCAATATTTTCATTTACAGATTTTTTTCAACTGATCTACATATACAGACGTCAAGCTAACAGGCCTATAGTTACCCGGTCACTTTTTTTCCCTTTCTTAAAATAGGACTAGCTTAGCAGCTTCTCCAGTCGTCGGTACACCCGGTTACGATTTCTTAAAATTTCTTGCTCACCGGGCTCGCAATTTTCATGCGCCAGTCTTTAATATCCTTGGATGGAGATTTGTCGGACCTCGATTTTGTCCCATAGCTGTTCAAGTTTGGCCTCTCTCAGATGCGGTAACTATCCACCTCCATATCCTTCATTCCATTTTATATCCCTATCATCCTAAAACTTCCTCACTATTTAGTCTTATTAAAACTGAGGCAAGAGTACTTATTTAGACTATTGGCATGCTCTAGGTTATCCTATACCTCATTCCATCCTCAGAGTTAGCGGCCCTACTTCTTCTTTCTTGTGTTTTCTTCTTATTTATGTGGCGGTAGGAACCTTTTACTATGCGGTTTTATTCCCTTTGAAGGTCCAGTTGCTCCACGTGGTTTTTGCCTTCCGCACTTTATCCCTACATGTTCTGATACCTCACTAGGTAGTTCCTTGCTATCCCGCCTTTTTCTCCACTCCCTGTAAGCTTTCTGCTTTTCACAATACCCTCTCTGAGATGCTTGGCTCATCCAGCTTGGTCTACAAATCCTGCCTCATGGTTTTTTTTCCACTTTTTGGGAGTGCAGGCTTCCGACAGTTCCGAAGCTGCGCTTAAAAGTAATTCCAGGCCTCCTCCACATTTAAATCCACAAGTTCCTCCGTCAATCCAATTCACAAACTTTTAATTCTAAACTTTTTAAAATTTAGCCCTTGAGAGTCGAAAAAACCGCTAAATCCCAGATGTACCTTTGTTTATCCGTTCCTTAGTTTTGACTTGAAGTCAGCCATGATCACCTTCGAAACCAAGTTGTCCCTTACCACCATTTCTTACGAGGTCCTCATTGCTCACCAGACCAATCTGAAATGGCATCGCCTCTTGTCGTCTTCAAATGCTGATGGAAGAAAGCCATCCGCTATAATCCAGAAAACTTGACCTTATTATTTTGGACAAGCACTTGTCCCAGCTATATTCTGGAAGTTTGAGTCTCCCATTTGATCACACATTTCCCCTTAGTGTTTATTCATTAAGACATTTAAAGAGGTCTCTATCCATATCCAAATCAGATCCCGGCATGTCTGTAGCGCACACCCCAAGCACTAGGTAGGGGGAAGCTCAGTAGCTGTTTTTTACCAGAGTGATTTTTGCCAGACAGACTCTTTATATTCAATTCACTTCTTATGTTCATTACAGTTAACCTCTCATTGGATGTCAATGTACTCACCCTTTGCCTTTCTTCCTGTCTTTTTCTAACAGCACTAGCTTCAATACTGAGTACTATTCCACCAGGTTTCTGTTATCCCTATAATATCCGGTTTCACTTCCTGCACCAGTAGCTCCAGTTCCTCCATCTTGTTACCTAGGCTCCTTGCATTAGTGTACAGACATTTTAATTTTTGGCATTTGGCGTCAGTGACATTCTTTACCCCGTTGTGCGCTGACCTTCTACCACCAGCATCTCCTGGAGTATAGGCAATATATTGTATTTTTGTAGTTAGGTCTGCTGGTTTGAATGCTACTTGGTTTTAATAAGGTTGTTTATATAATGTTTTGCTGTATTGCTGTTACTGAGTTACAGTATGGAAGTGGAGTATGTGTTTTTGACGTTTCTGCTTCATGTCCAGTAGTGCTTTGTGTGGTAGCAAATGTATGAGGCAGGGTCGTAGGGGATAGACTGCCTTAGTGCTAAATCATTCCTTACTTGACTTGACCGCTTTGGAGATAGGAAACACTCCGAGTTTCAGTTCACAGAATTACTTGTAGATTCCAGGCAGCAGCGTGTGCCCTCTCCCGTTAGAATGAGCAGGTAGTGAGGCCTAGCAAAACTTTCCTTGGAACACTTGTTCAGGGAAAGGGAAGTCATATCAAGGTCTGGATGCACAATATACATGTGAACATAACTGCTTCCAGAGTTGTGCTGTAACAGCCTTCACAAACAGCTGTCCCCACTCACTCCACAAAGGAGTGTTTACTTTGCAGCGAGAACCCGCAGAAGAGAGTTCAGCTAGGTCAGTGTAATTTTTCCATTAGAAAATCCCCTCTGGTTTGAAGAGGAATGCTGTCCTGCGTTTGTCCTTGGGATGCACCTGCAACTAGAACCCCAGCCCTGCAGAGTTTGGATTTAGCAGTGTCCATTAAACTGTGGGAAAGAGCGTGCATACCATAATGAGAGTTGTAGGTGTGCATAATTTAATAGATTTGCAACTTAAAGTATCCTACTACAGAATTTCCAGTAAACACTAGGTAGTCTCTCTCTCTCTCTCTCCTTTGTTCTGAAATGCTTTGCCGTTTCTTGTATTTTAGAAGATTCTAACTTGAATTTCATATGTATGTGTGTGCGTAATTTTGACTGAACCAGGAGAAAAGGCTGCTTGGTAATGAGATAGAGGCAAAAAATAAATCTGATAATTTTCCCTCTCTGGACTCTGTCTCTTCTGAGCACTAGAGAGCACATTCCTTTTCTCCTTTAAATGTTTATGAATATGGAAAATCTGTCTGACCCTATAACATGATGCAACCCTGATATCACTTGGGAAAGAAGGTACAGCATATGTTTGTAATTAGTATCAGTCCAGTTTCCATTGGATTAGGTGCCTGCATTTTGCAGAACACCATGATTTGTACTAATTGGCATATTTTTTGACAGTCACAATAGAGACTCCAAGGGCAGAGAGCCAAATTGCAACCTCCCTAGTCAAAAGCCTCAAAAGGGCCAAAAGTAAGTGGAAAGCTCTGCTATCTTGAGGTGTTTCCTGAAGTTTTTTAAGTGAATAAAACCACATAGTTTCTTTCTCCTCCCGTCCCAGCCATGTATCTACAAAAACCCCAGCCATGGGTGCATAGAATGGGCTGCATGGGATGTGGAGCAAGGATGATACTTAGGGTGACCATATGACCCGTTTTTGCTGGGAGACTGGCAGAAAATTTGGGGGATAGAGAAGCCTGATATGCAATTCAGAGAACATGGGACACAATTTTTCTTTTAAATTTTTTAAAATTAATGTTTTGCCTGTATAAACCTTTCTTGTACTGGATAAGTAATTTTCTTGGTCTGTCATTGAAGACTTTTTTAAAGTAGTTTGGAGATCTGATGCTTCCCCGTTCAGAATACTTGAAAACTGAGGGTATGTCTTTATTTGAGCTGGGAAGTGTGACGTATTTAGACTAGGGATGTCAACTGAAGTTAACTCATGCAATTAACTAAAAAAATTAATTGCTATTAAAAATTAATTGTGATTAATCTCAGTTTTAATTGCGCTGTTAAACAGTAGACGACCAATTGAAATTTAGTAAATATGTTGATGTTTTTCTACATTTTTATATATATTGTATTCTGTGTTGCAATTGAAATCAAAGTGTATATTATTTTTGATAAATATTTGCACTGTAAAAATGGTAAACAAAAGAGAGAGTATTTTTCAATTCACCTCATACAAGTACATAACTCCACTCAAAACCAAACCAATGTAAAACTTCAGAGCCTACAATTTCACTCAGTCCTACTTCTTGTTCAGCCACTTGCAAAGACAAACAAGGTTGTTTACATTTACAGGAGAAAATGCTGCCCTCTTATTTACAACGTCACCAGAAAGTGAGAACAGATATTTGCATGACACGTTCGTAGCCGGCATTGCAAGGTATTTACATGCCAGATATGCTAAACATTTGTATGCCCCTTTGTGCTTTGGCCACCATTCCAGAGGACATGCATTTTTTTTTTTACAAGCGTCATCAGTGTGGAAGCATTAATTGAATTTGTGACCGACTCCATGGGTGAGAATTGTATGTCCCCTGCTCAGTTTTACCAGCATTCTGACATATATTTCATGATATAGCGGTCTCAGATGGTGACCCAGCATATGTTGTTCATTTTAAGAACACTTTCACAGTAGATTTGACAAAACTCAAAGAAGGTACCAATATGAGATTTCTAAAGATAGCTACAGCACTTGACCCAAGGTTTAAGAAGCTGAAGTGTCTTCTGAAATCTGAGAGGGATAAGGTGTGGAGTATGCTTTCAGAAGACTTAGAAGAGCAACACTCCAACACGTAAACTACAGAACCCGAACCACCAAAAAAGAAAATCAGCTTTCTGCTAGTGTCATCTGACTCGGATAATGAAAATGAACACGCGTCGGTCCTCACGGCTTTGGATTGTTATCAAGCTTTGGCTTGTTATCAACCCGTCATCAGCATGGATGCATGTCCTCTGGAATGGTGGTTGGACATATAGAATCATAGAACTGGAAGGGACGTTGAGAGGTCATCTAGTCCAGTTGCCTGTGAAAGATATGAATCTTTAGTGCATCTGGCACTAAATATCTTGCAACGTGAGCTACAACAGTGCCATGAGAACGCCTGTTCTCGCTTTCAGGTGACATTGTAAACAAGAAGCAGGCAGCATTATCTCCTGCAAATGTAAACAAACTTCTTTGTCTTAGGAATTGGCTGAACAAGAAGTGAACTTGCAGACTCTGAAATTTTACATTGTTTTATTTTTTAATAAAGTTTTTTTTATACATAATTCTATATTTGTAAGTTCAGCTTTCATGATAAAGAGATTGCACTATAGTATGTGTATTAGGTGAATTGAAAAATGCTATTTCTTTTGTTTTTTTACAGTGCAAACATCTGTAATAAAAATAAATATAAAGTGAGTAATGTATACTTTGTATTCTGCGTTGTAATTGAAATAAATATATTTGAAAATATAGAAAACATCAAAAATATTTAAATAAATGGTATTCTATTATTGACAGTATGATTCATCATGATTAATTTTTTTAATTGCTTGACAGCTCTAATTTGGACGTCACCTAACTTGGACGTACTCATGCTATCTGTGCTTGAGCTAGTCCTAGAAATAGCAGTGTGTCAGCCACAGCTAGCGCCTGAGTATGTGCCCAGGTAGTTGGATAGGATTGTACTCGGGGCAGCTAGCCCAAACAGAGAGAGATGGTGTTTCAGGTTCCAAACTCAAAGCACAGTGTACAGAAGACCAACATTCCTCTTCTTACACTAGGTTGACCTAGAGGAGGAACCTGTATTCTTTTGAACTCCTTCCTGTTTGTAAAGAGGAGAAGTGTCATTCCAGGTCATCAAGGGAGTGTGGGGTGAAAGGACAGTGCACCGAACCAGCTGGCAGAGACGAGGAGCCAGCTCTCCAAGTCCCCAGCCTGGATCACTGTGGAAAGGGCCAGAGCCAACCTTGTCCTGCCACAGATTTTTTTAAGTGTATGTTTTTAAAAGTTTTGCTTCCCTTTTTCCACTCTCACCTCTGTGCACATCCAGTGACATTAGAGCAGTCTGTTGGAGACTGCCCCAGGAGACATCATATTATTTGCCTGGGCTTTTGCTGTGCTGAGGTTTTGGATAGCAGCTATGCTGGTTTTTAAAGGTCTTGTTGGGAGATATTTGTTTTGAATATTTCCTTTTTTTTTATTTTTGTGGCGGTGGTGGTGGCGGCGGCTGGTAATTAATGTGAGGATTCTGTGGCACTTATAGATGAAGTGGGTATTCACCCACGAAAGCTCATGCTCCAATATGTTTGTTAGTCTATAAGGTGCCACAGAACTCTGTGCCACTTTTACAGATCCAAACTAACATGGCTATCCCTCTGAAATATGAGGATTGTCTGCTACTAATTGTTGACAGTACAGTGTGATATGAATTTTTCAGGTAAATTATGCTTTAAAAGATGTAACTATGCCTATGTATATTGGGGAATGTGTGTGTTTTACAAATATGGATATAAATAAATTTCTCGGGGGAAAAAAGAGAAAGAATGGTCAGTCAATCTAAAATCAAAGTGGCTGACCAATGTAATATGCTTTCTAACTGGATTACTTTCTTGGTATTTAACCAAGAAGTTTTTCTGGAATTGCCAAGTCCTTTATGCAGTTAGAAAGAGAAGCAAGGTTATGCCTTAATGACATGTTTAGCGATATGACATGTTTAGAGAGACACATTTTCAATAAATATTGCATCATCCTTGAAAAACCAAATACAGAGATAGATGCACAGTGGCCACTCTTCAAATTTTTCCAGTTTTACCTTAAAAATCAGATATGATAACCTCAATATCTGCATTTTTCCTTTGTGCTTTCCTATATTTGCTGTATAAGTGCCTTGGATGCTGTAAATACAAAAGCAAAGTTATTTAATTATCTAAGGCATTTAGATGATTAGAAGAGAGACCTCTGTATAAGGATATTTTTGGAATTCATTCAGATTTTAAACTATGACTTCAAGAAATAATGGATTGAAAAGTGAAACTCAAAAATGAAATTTTCTCCAGGAAATGTTTGGCACCTATTTTGGTAATATTTTGGAACTTGAATATTTATTACTTGCCTTTTGCAATGATTATGCTTTGGAAGCTGTGTAGTTTACTGTGTACTGAAAACTTTGTGACACCATTTGATTAATTTAAAAAGCTTTTCAATTAAGATTACTGGGTGTTGCACTTGTGTTAGTATTTGGTTTCATTTGTTATCTTCTTATATAACATTTCACCAGGTAATTAAATGTATTAATATTAGGAATGTTTATGTTGGATCTGGTATTCATAGACAATAGGAAGAATATTTAAAACAGCTAAGATGGGGCTGGTATAAAATTTATTTTTTGTGAGTAGCTCCTGAGCAGAAATCAGAATGGTGGTTTTTTTTTGTTTTTGTTTTTAAATCACACTAAAAAAAAATCATTAAATCAGCACTCTTTTTAGCTAATAGAGTCCTAAGTGATTTTTTCCCCTACTTAAGGCTATTCTAGATATGCCTGCTAAGTGGGCCTAACAGTACTAGTATATTTTATGTTAGCAAGCCATGATAGAAAAGTGCTTGAAGTTCAGGGGGCATTTGTCTCCTTTCTCACAAATTCATTTAAGTACCAGTCTTGCCATAGCTTTAACTGGGGCAGACAACCATACAAATGACTTGAGATAAAATGAAAATAATGGACTGAGCTGGGTGCCGGGGGTGGTAGTTACACTGCATGCACATCAATAAGCATCGAGTGTTATTCTATGCTAATGTAAGCCTGATGGATCAGCTTTCGCTTTTAGCCTAGAGGACCATTAAGCACTGGAAGCTGGGTCAAACTGATATAGTAAGGCAGACGTACCCTAACGGTTGGCAACAGTAGTTAACAAGCAGTAATTTGCTATGTGTGAGACTAATATTGCTTACAATCTTCATGATCAGAACACAGATCAGAGAAGGGATAATACATCTTTGTTTAATTGCTTATTTAAACTCTGTTCATTTTGCAAAACATTGCTAGCATATAAAAATGAACAAAACACTGAATAGTTGTTTTAGATGCAATTGAGTATACTTGTTACAAATATTAATTTGCTGCAAATATTTTCCATAAAATGTAAATAAATTGTTCTAGCAGAATGATGAATTGGAATGTGATGTTATTTCATTTAGAATTAAATGATATGCCTAGCTACTGAGTTAATTTTATGACTTTGAACCTATAAAAGTATAAGAAAATCAGAAGTAATTGAGTCAGAGCAGTGATTTGAAGCCAAGTTAGTGCTGTTTTTCTGTGTGTATGGGTGACTTTGAAGGGGACTCCTGTGTATTCCCTTGACAAAGCCAAGCACTGAAAAACCTTATGTTTTGTTTTGTTATCCTCTGACTCAGTGTTACGTGATGTATAGACATAAGTTTCCTGTTTTGGAGAAACATAGCCAAGATTTAGGAGAATTATTTGTATTGTCCTAACTTTTTTGTTGAAGAAACGAGTCAAAAAGGAAACTAAGTCCCATGAAATGTTTCATGTATGTACATGTTTGTATGAGCTAAGGAAGACATTGGATTTTAAATTAGTGGCCCGTATATTTTAATCTTTAAAATTCAATTTTTTTCTGTGATTTTCAAGATGTTTATTGTATGCAATATTGACTCCTTCTGATGGCTAAAATAACACATTTAAATTCTGATAGATATTAACTGAAGTCAGTTTAGCATATTGATTAAAGTAGTCTCTTAGATTTCAAAGTCGTTATGTTCAAATCCTCTTGAAATTATAGCCAAAATAGGCTTTGATCCTGCAAGTTCTATGTGGCCAGGTTCCTCATGGTACCCCAATGAAGTCAGTATGGATCTTCTCACAACTTGTCAGATAGGAACACAGTTGTCAGTGCCTAATCAGCACTACAATCTCCACTCAGCTCTGGAGTCCCCAGGGTCCCTGCACACAGTGCAGTGTTAGCAGGGAGATTCTACAAAATGGCTTGGTGGGGGTGCGTAGACAGCCCATTCCATATGTAGATTTGGGGCGAATCTTGTTGCTCGACAGAGACTTAAGCTGTTGGTTGGTCCTCCCCCATTCCAGAAACATTGGTGGGGTGGAAGGAGTACAAGTCCACTGGACAACTTTTGTCCCTCAGGTGATGGCTCAAAAAAAATGGTGGCGATGCCTAGGATATGTGGGGAGGGTGAAGGGAAGATGAGGTCCCAGAGCTCCAAGACTGAGATTTGTATTGTGTGATATTGAGATTCTGTCTCAATATCCTCCAGATAGTAAGAGTTTCTCTCTGCTAATAACTACTTGTGGTTAAAGTTTCTGATTTCCAGTTCCTTTTTGTACATATTTTAAGGTTCAGTAACTTATATAGGTTAAGCAAAACTAGCTTGTTTTGCCTTCCACCCATTTAACACCTCCCACATATTGATTTCCAAAGCCTCACAAGGGAAAAATATTCACCCTAGTTGTGTCTGTCTTAATGTGCCCTTTAAATTGTTGACCATTTGATTAATAAAGATATTTTCTTGCTATTACATCATTTTATAAAGATAAACTTTTTTTCCTGCTTGTCATCTTTTGTGCATATGAATTATTTTTTGTTATGTTAAACGTGCACAGTGAGCACATATTGAAAAGTTTTCTTTCTTTCTTTCTTTCTTTCTTTCTTTCTTTCTTTCTTTCTTTCTTAGTACAGAAGTGTTATTTAAAGATAAATACTCTGAATACTGTGTGGGTGCCTCAGTTTCCCCTATGCATTTCTCAAGGATCTAGATGGTAGGATAAGGGGATGTGATTGTTGTAGAGCCCTAGAGGGCCAATGTGATGCTCTCTGCACGGAGAATGGCCGAAACCTTGTCTCTGGGCAGCTAATGGCCTGGGCCCCTCCCCTGCAAGGTGCCAACTGAAGATGTTGGAGAACAAAGAGATCAGGTGGCCTCCTAAGGCCTGGAAAAGAGACAAAGGCCAGAGGAGGGAGTGTCAGTGCCTGTGCGGACTTCTGGGAAGCGCATGATGTGGAAGGGGATGCTGGGATGCTTTGGAACTACTCCATACAAAGCCAGTTAGGACTTTGGGGGAGCCTCCTCTCCCTGAGCATACTGTCTCCAGGGGAAGAAGCTTACACCTTCCTGGATCTGACCTCAAAGCTTCAGCATGCCCCTCCACACTGTGTGCTTTCCACACTGAGTCTGCCCAGGCAGGTCCTGGGCAGCCAGAGGTCCCTGCACCCAACTCTGCAGTCAGACGTGACTCTCAGCCAGCCGGTAAAACAGTAGGTTTATTAGACGACAGGAACATAGTCTAAAACAGAGCTTGTAGGTACAGAAAACAGGACCCCTCAGTCAGGTCCATCTTGGGGGGTGGGGAGCACAGACCCAAGTTCTGGGCCTCTCCTCATTTCCCCAGCCAGCTCCAAACTGACACTCCCTCCTCTGGCCTTTGTGTCTCTTCTGGACAAGGAGGCCACTTGAGCTCTTTGTCCCCAACATTTTCAGTTGGCACCTTGCAGGAGAAACTGAGGCACCCACACAATATTCAGAGAAAACATTAAGAACATTCCCCCTTTGTCACAACAGGTGCAGCAAAATATAATACTGTATATTAGACTCATAGACTTTAAGGTCAGAAGGGTCCATTCTGATCGTCTAGTCTGACCTCCTGCACAATGCAGGCCACAGAATCTCACCCACCCACTCCTGTAACAAACCCCTAATCTATGTCTGAGTTATTGGAGTCCTCAAATTGTGGTTTGAAGACTGCAAGCTGCAGAGAATCCTCCAGCAAGTGACCCGGCAAGTGTTGCTTCTGACTTTCCACTTTAAATTGACCCTTGTAATCTTGTGGTGCAGACACATTGTAGCTTCATTTTATATCGGCTTACAGGGCGGGAGTGGAGGGGGGGGGGACCAGCATTTTTGGCACCACCAAAAATTATACAAACCTGCTGCTTATGAATCCCAGTCCTTCCCTCTCCAGATTAGGGTCAGAAGAGAACACACAGGCTTAGCTAATTGAGCAGGTGTCTATGGTACTACAGTGAGTCTAGTCTGGCCTATTAGGTCTGTCCCTTTTCTAACGAAAGGGGCACAAGCAGTCTATCAGGCCCTAAAGAGACCTATAGCAGACTGAGGACAGGAAGGCTATTTTTGAGCACTTGGAGGTCTCAGAGAAGTATTGTCAGAAACTTTGAAGTGATCACTGTTCCTCTGTCGTGTAGTTTTTCTTCTTCACTCAGTGCCTGATGGATAACGTAACTTGTTGGCTCAAGCTTGAGACGAGAGTCAGTAGCAGAAATAACAGGACTTAGAAGGTCTGTTGTCTTCTTTGTGCCTGGGAGGGTGCAAATTTGGGTGTGCCAGCACCACTGGCAGTGAGTGTAAGGCAGACAGGATTGTTTTTAGGCTCTGCTGCCAGAGGAACAAGCATGACAATAACCATACCTGAAGGACAGTCGGTTGGATGGGTGGAAGAACTGCCAAAAGAAAACACACAGGGACTTTGACCTACATACAATATATTTGTTGGGACTCCAATGGAGTCCAAAGAACAAAGATACTTTCCCTAAATCCATCAGTATCTAGCAACCCAAACTCTCATCTATTTGCAGAGTAGAAAAATGGGACATTTAAATAAATTAAAAATAAAGAGTTCTAGTCCTTTATGGAATTTCACTAAACAGCATTTGACTCTGAAGAGAGTTGCAGCCTTTCTAAGGCCACAAGGGCCAGAACTCCCAAGCCATATATGCAGTGGTGAGCTAGAGGTGGTTCGCGCAAACTGGTTGTTAAATTTAAAAGCCGGTTTAGAACTGATTATTAAAGGGGTGGGCAATTGGGAGAGGGAGGTTTTTCTGTCGTTACACTGGCCCGCCTGAGCTCCTGACTGGGGAGGCTCCCTCGACCCCTCCCGCGCCTTTCCCCCTCTTGCAGAGCCTCAGCATGCCACGGCACCAGTGCTGTGGACCACTCCTGGGCAGCTCTGCAGCTCCTGCCGCTTTGATCGGCATGGTAAGGGGGTGGGGCTGCAAGCTCCAGCGGGCCAGGCAGCATCCGTACATGCTGCCCTGAGCAGCATGGTAAGGGGACCGGGCCAGGGCTGGGAGGAGGGGTTGGGTAAGGGTCAGGGAGCAGTTGGAGGGGGCAGAGGTTCGGGGGGGGAGTTCTAGGGGGCAGTTAGGGTGGGGTGTCTCAGGAGGGGCTGGTCAGGAGACAAGGAGCAGGTGGGTTGATGGGTTGCGGGTTCTGAGGGGGGCAGGACATGGGTGGGGGTCGGATGAGGGGGAGGACAGACAGGGGCGGTTCCCTACCGGGTCTTTGGCGGCACCTCGGTGGTGGGTTCTTCACTCTCTCAGGGTCTTTGGCGTCTCTGAAGGATCCACCACTGACATGCCGCCGAAGACCCAGAACGAGTCAAGGACCCGACGCCAAAGTGCCGCCGAAGAACCGGTTCTTAAGACTTTGGCCGCTCATCACTGCATATATGGTGTCAACTGAGGTAAAAGGGAGGATGGTATCAGTTCTTATAAACTTTGGCTTTGGCCAACTTTAACAAGAAAGGCCTGAGTTATTGCAGTTAGCAGAGCCTTATTACATTTACTCATGCATAGGAAGGACCCCCAGATGTGTAACTCAGCTGCCAGCGCAGGATAAATTGGGAAATGAATGAATTGACTCTGAGGGTTTGTCTAGACCAGTGGTTTTCCACCTTTTTTCATTTGCAGATCCCTAAAAAATCTCAAATGGAGGTGTGGACTCTTTGGAAATCTTAGACATACACCTCTACCTCAATATAACGCAACCCGATAAAACACAAATTCAGATATAACACGGTAAAGCAGCGCTCCCGGGGGAGGGGTGGGCTGCGCACTCTGATGGATCAAAGCAAGTTCGATATAATGCGGTTTCACCTGTAATGCAGTACAATTTTTTGGCTCCCAAGGACAGCGTTATATCAAGGTAAAGGTGTAGTCTGAGACCCTCAGTGGTCCATGGAGCAGAAGTTGAAAATCACTGGTCTATATATAGAGCTAGTATGCAGCCAGGCCAGCTAGTATGTGGCAGGCTAGTGTGCTGTAGATTTATACCCCAGCTTGCTTTGCACTAACTCTCCATAGATAAATTTGAGTCAGCTGTTCCATTCACTATCTTGACTTGTATTGGGAATGAACTGAGAACACTTTCTTGCCCTCCTAACTCAAGAAGGTTGTTCAGGGGATTCATGGATCTCATTCAGGACTATAGCACAAAAAATGCCTCAGACAGTAAGGGCATTAGGTCTTCTGGCAGTGACATGGGACTTTGGCCCTTAGTCGACTACAGAAAGGAAAAGAAAGTGAGGGTGCCTTTGGCATTGTTCTGTGTGTGGGGAGGGTTTTTAACAGAGTGTCAAGGTTCTCCTGTTAAGAGGTTTTGAAAACCTCCAAGGCAATGCTGATTTAATTCCTGCCAATTAATTCACTGCTGTAGGTATTAGGGAAGTAGGAGTGCTGCTTTGGTGAGAGGGGACTAAGGTCTGGGACAGAGAAATCTCCTTAGGGAACCCTAGAAACAGCACAGGTTGAAGTTTAGTTTTTTGGTTGATGTTTGAGTTACCAATAACAACAAACACAAGAAAGAGGTTTAGACAAAATATGTTTTGTATAGGCCCCATTTGGAGCAGGATGGGAGCTCCACCTGATTGTAAGGGCATCCAGTATTCTGTATCTGTTGTCCACATAAGAGCTAATTACTAGTTTTGTTTTTTTAAAATATCGCTGAAACACTTAAAATTTTCTGTGAAACCAAGGGGTTTGAACATACTTGTTGCAAAGTGTTTTAAAGTATTTCTCTTTGGGAGCCTGTGTTTGTGAGCAGAAGGACAGAATCCATTTAAATACAAGTTATGGCTTGTAAATTATGTGTAAAATAGGATTTTAAAAACTGTATAATGCATTATGATTTTTAAAAAATACTTCATGATACATTTACATTTAAAATACGTTCTATCCTTAGGGGAAGCACTGTAGTTCTGTAGTACTTGAGTAGACATAACTTAATATTATACCTACAAAAAAAATTACAGTTTTTTAAATTGTTTATAACGAGTACTTTCAAGATGAAGACACTCTAAAATTATAAAAGTTTGTTGTTACAGATCTGAAATAGGGGATTTTTAATCATTCTTTAAAGGTCAAGAATCTTGCAAATTGAAATGATCCTCATCGTAGTCAACACGTGGTCCTTACAAAGCTTTTCATATTGCAGTGTCAGGTGAAGGGACCTACAGCTTTCGTCTGTAGTGTTGATGTGTATATTTCAACTCATGTATCCCTTTATTAATTTGCTGTGGTACATTAATAGATTTATTTTACTTTTAATGCATTCCATTTAGTGTCCTTGTATTAATAAAATTGAGAGATTATAGAAAATAATGTCTGTGAATTCAATATTTTTATTATTTCATCCTGTGGAAGATACTGGGCTTCTTAATCACATCAAAGTATTAGAGATGACCTAATCTTGTAAAGTAAGTCAAGTAATCATCCACATTATTTAATTAAATGATATCAATAGAAAAATAAGACATTAAAATGATTATTAGAGGTAGGTGAAGAAGGGGTAATGCAATAGCTTTTCACTTCAGGAAGGCTGGTTTCAAATAGGTTATAGTAAGAATGCATACAATTTTGGTGATCTTGACTACTAGATAGATTGGATTTTGGGCTTTGTGTTCAAACTATCACACAATTTATAGTTTGATGAGAAGCCCAGGCTGATATAGCTAAGTTATTTCAGATCAGAAATAAGATTCCCTGGTAAAACCCTTCACTGCCCTGAGCATAACTCTAGCCAGTGGAATCAGTATTTTATTTCTATGAAATACTACAATGGACTGAAATTTAAAAACTATATATTTATGGGTTATC
Organism: Chelonoidis abingdonii; assembly: GCF_003597395.2. Classification (NCBI taxonomy): domain Eukaryota; kingdom Metazoa; phylum Chordata; order Testudines; family Testudinidae; genus Chelonoidis; species Chelonoidis abingdonii. The sequence continues at coordinate 182,053,269 of NC_133771.1, forward strand.
CTGTTGTTAAATGTTTAAATTGTAAGCCCTTCTGGGCAGGTTTTGTCTCTGTTCTGTGTTTATACATCACGTGGTAATACCATAATAGAACTATATACTACTACCTGTTATTACTGATAGAGAAATAGAAATAATTGGACAAGTACTAAGACCACTAGTTTTGTACAAATGATCAGTGGCAAACTAGAGGTGATTGTATAATGAGCACATTGTATAAGAAACGCCCTTGGAAGGCATACATGATATGACATGCTCGAAGAAGATTAAAAGATTTGAAAATAAAAAGGGGAATGGGAAGTGAAGAGCAAGGCGCAGGATTGCAAGTGATACTAAATATGGCTGAGTTAATGCTGGGGCAACTGAAGTGAGAGCACTTTCTACATGATTAGACAGAAGTAGCTTGTGTTTACAACAAACAAAATTTCTACAAAAGTCTGCCAAAGGTCTGAAATCAATAGGGCTACTTACTGAGTGAGGGTTCTAGAATGGGCTACGATGTACTGGATCTCACAGAAACATTTTTTGGAGTGGAGGGGAATTTCAGAATAGAGTTCATTGTTTTCTGGAATCTAAAATTAGAGACTTGAAGGTTGACAGGTCCAAAATATAAGCTACTTCAACAATAACAAACAATCCTCAGTTCTGCATACTGCAGAACACCTCATAAAAATGTTCAAATGAACAAAAGCCCAGATACTCAGCTGAGCAACCCACCATCAATAAATCCAGGGTGCCGAATTTATTTGTGATTGTGCACTTGAATGTCACCCTTTCCCTCTGTTCTTTCTGGATACCTTGTTCCTATGAGTAGGTATTTTACTGAAATATGTAAAAATCTGTGCAAGACCTTAGGAGCCAGTTAAAATGGAGAGGAAGGCACAAAAGGTGGTCGCACAGTTTGTGTCTTCAAAGAGAAACAAAGATACTAGCTAAATCAGCCTATTGAAGACCATACCAGAGCAAAATTTGATGAATTTAGGGCGTTATTTAGGCATTGAGTATAAAAGGAGAATTTTTCAGTTCTTGGTTAGTACAGGTTTTTCTATAAATAACAATTAAAACTTGTTACACAGTTACAAAGCAAAATGAAGAGAGATGCACTTTTCTCTCTTGAAGGGGGTGATTGTACTTGTAGGATTCCTCATAGAACTTTAAACTCTGGTGAGCAACAAACAATATTCTCATGTCTCTCTCTCTCTCTCTCTCTCTCTTTTTTTTTTTTTTTAACTCTATCCCTCTTTGTACCGGTACAATCTGTATCAACTGGTCAGTGGTGGACAGAGAGCAAGTTGCTTCTTTTTGTCTGTGGTTCTTTTTGTTGTTTTTTCTGCCTAATTTTTCAGTATGCTGTAGTAGTATTTCTTTATATTTGAGACCTCCTGTAAGTGTATTTATATGGTTTGCATACCACTCACATTGTTTAGTGCTGTTTATCCTCTCTCTCTCTCTCTCTCTCTTTGTCCTTGTTTTTGTATTTCCTCTTTGCTGTGTGCTGCAATCACAGATGTAGAGTTGAGGAATAAATTTGATGAGTCCTGCTGTTGAACTCAAGTCTCCTAGCTCACAGCAGTGCTGCTGCAGTACTGTGTACAGTATTTTATTTATTTTCATAGTAAGAGTGCTACTTGACTCTCACTGAGTAGGTCTCTGTTACCAGAATCAATTCGGTCTAAGACTACTTTACCTTGGCTTATAAATATATTAAAGCCCTTTGAATCTGCCCTTTGTTTTAGCCTCCGTTCTTTATAACATTGGCAAAGCAAGCTTCTCAGATACTAAACTATAATGAAGGCAGTATGTATTTAAATCTAATCAGCATCACCAGGATTAAAATGCAGTGGGGGAAAATATCATTGTGTAAGGTTCCACATTTCTTACTAACGAGGTGAGTAAATGAGTAGCTTTGTTGTCGTCTTTATTCGTGAATCAAGAAAATTGCACTGTAATTCTTTCTCTACAATGCCTGCATTTGGAATTGTCAGATGTATAGATCTAAGAAAGCTCAACAGCAAAAGTGAGAAGTCTCATGTTTTTAATTATTATTTTCCTTGTATATTACTATGTCTGGCATTAATTGGGAATTTTGGGCTGAAAACATTTTCATGTTTTTTATTGTGCAGTTTAAAGGCTATTCTAGTGGTTCTTTGAGGGAAAATATTGCCTAACAGGTTGTGTCCTAGTTAAATGGTTGGTACCTTCTATCCCCTTCCTACCATTTTCCTTTCCAGTTATGCCTCAGAAGAAAATCTCTCTAGCTGGCCTTGCTAATAGAACATTGCACTGGATTACACAATATTAGCAACTGGGGAATCTTGACTTTCCAGCAAAATTGCATTTATTGAATTGAATGAGTAAAGTTCAGGGGCTGATATATTTCCCTACCTCAAATCATCTTGCTACTTGGGCTCCAGGCTGAAATTGAAGTTTGTTTTACAAAACATGAAAAAGCTTTTAAACTAATGTCTTTGAGGTAAATCTGCAGCAAAAGTGAGGACACCTGCTGTTAAGAAAAGCGTTTGCACATTCAGCACACTTAGGTCCCCAATAGAGGGAACTGCTGAGTAAAATGCTGACCACTATTGTTCAGATCCTATAGATGGCAGCAGTTCCTGCAATTTAAGAACATAACAATGGAATGATTTATGGGTATGAGAATAAAGCTGTCATGAACCAGACTAATGGGGTCTTTATACTGTAAAGTGTTCCTCTTTGAAATATGATATATGAGAAAAAATTACTTCTTAGTTTCCCTTTTAAGATGTAAGTGTCTCATCTTTCTTTTAAGTTATATTTTATATTTTCAATCTTATCCCCAGCCAAGTTTGAAAAGATCCATAATTTTATGGTATCACTTTATGAAGTATACACAGCTGAGTAACCCGAGGGAAAAGACCATGTGGTACTTTATTTTAAAATATTACAATGACCTAATGTTAATTTTGAACATTGTACCTGTGTTGCAAAATCCTGGTTACTACACATGCATACAACTGAGGTGCACTAAATGTACTGAACATTGTTGCTTCAATTTGAGAAGTCCAGTTGAACACACGTTGTTATTCTAAACTAAATGCTGGTTTTGACCCAGTGTGAATAATACACAGATAAAGGTCAAATTCTTTGCAAGGGAGAGACTCAGAACTGAGGTAGCATGTTTATTGAATTGCTTCTCTCTAAAGAGAAGCTTGTCACTTGACCTTCGTAAACATAAGAGCTAAGTTAAATTGGACCAACTGAATTGCTATACAGTATACTAAACCTAAAATATCCTTTTATTCTACACATAGTATGGTGCCAATAGCTATACTATTTTTACCTTTAAGCTTAAATAAAACTTTAAAAATGAATTTAATCTCTAACCTTGGCTTTTTTCACGATGAAATTTATAGCACAGCACTAGAAATGTTCCGTCAGGATATGTGAAGGCCCTGCTGCTGAAATGCAGCTTTTGTTTTATTTTGATATTAAAATTACCTGAGCACTTGTCCACAGTGATTTATGCAAATTACTGTGGACACCAGTGAACCTCCTCATCACTTACTCATTTAAAAAGAAAGGAGTGACATCACCTTGCCCACTGCATCATTTGAGATAGAACTAAGAAATGGGCATCCTAATATCACAATGAGACAGTCCATAAGAACTATCGTGCCTGTTTACTTTGGTCTGAAGGTCAATCTTCCTTTTTGGGGTAAATGCAGTGTTGTACTGTACTACAGATATAAATATATCCTGACAAGAGAACATTTGTCTATCGAGCATTTTCTTTCCATTAAATACTTCACCTGTACTTTAGGAAATGTATGCACACTTGTCATTCCAGTGTTGTATAACTCTGAAAGCTTATGCTTATTAGTGTATTATATGTAATGTTAATGCAAAATAAATTTTTAAAGAAAAGTTGGAGATATATTAAAAGCCATTTTACAGGTAAGAAAGTAAAAATAAGGCTCCTATATCATGTAATTTTAGTTTATTTAGCGGTCATATTGTACTTTTTGGGGTACTTACTAATTGTATGTGATTAAAATTAAGAGTAAAAGCTGAAAATGCACATGATTGTTATTTTTATCTAATATTCCTGATGTTTAGCCTTTAAAAACAGAGAATGTTTTGATCAGAAATACACTGTTTAATGTGTGTTTTGGCCCTGATCCTGCATGGTGCTGAGTAGTTCATAGAAGTTGCTAAGTGCCCTCAACTCTCTTTTGAAGTTTGACCATTTTCAGTGAACCAGTTTAAAGGCATCTCTACACTACAACCTTAAGTCAACCTAGGTTAGGTCAATTTACAGCCACAGCAGTAATTACTTCCATTGGTGGTGCATGTCCTCACCATTGACTAAAGAGGAGCAGTGTAGGGGGGCTGAGTGCTAGGGCTTTCAGTTCCATTCAGCTCCCTGCCTAGAGCCCGGCTGCCCTCCGAGCTTCTCTCCTTCCCACTTCCAGCTGGGAGCTGGGGAAAAACCATCTGTGGCTGCTGTCAGCTGCTGTGCTCGTGGCAGGGAACCAAGAGCTCAGGGATGCAGCAGGGCTCCCAGCGTGGAGCCAGGAGCCAAGGCCCCAGCCCAAGCTGGGAACCTGGTTGACAGCCCGGCTTGGAGTGGAGGTCTGGCAGCAACCTAGCTGGAAGTCGGACATTCTTATCAATTTTACAGCTCCAGGGGAGCCATGAAACTGACAAGACAGCCGACAGCTGATGTAAGTAGCTCAATGTTTGCATGGACACTGTGTCGCCCTAACTACACCAACATAAGTCTGACACCTCTTGTGGTAGTCGAGTTCTGTCTGTGTAGCAGGGCATGTACATTAGTGAGACAAAGCTGTAGTGTGTACACTAACATAATTAGGTCGACATAAGCTGCCTTGTGTCAACCTAACTGTGTAGTGTAGACCAGGGCTTAATAAAGTAATTCAGCAAGACTGTGACCAAATTAATAAATACCATTGTATGGTTGTCTTTTAATGTGTTTTGGAAAATGAGGCATAACCAAAGCAACTAAGTGGGTAAATCATACTTGCCTTCTTCGTGCAGATAGCTCCACTGACTTATGTGGGCCTACTTGTATGAGTCAGGCAGGCAGGATTTGGACCTCTGTGTGTTCTTTCTTTCTTCTTTCTTTCTGTATGTTAAACTCTGTGTGTATGTACATGTTTTACATGCTCTCTCTTTCTCTCTCTCTCTCTCTTTAAATTCTGATCCTGAAGTACGATTAATTAGCATAGACCCCTTTCACCTTTACTTGGATTCTGCATGGGCACAGAAATCCAGTTAGACTGTAAGGCCCCATTCATGATTCGTTTGAAGGTGCAGTTGAGGAGAATTTAATTAAATAATAAATTATAGGTAACTATGAAAATACAAGATAAACATCAGGAAATTGACTATTAGTTCTAATGACAGATGTTTAAGCACCCAAACATTTTAACTCTCTTATTAAAAGAGGAAGGAGAAACACATTTTTACAAAGATTTGAAGTTGTAGTGGAATATAATGTTAGGTAGAACTTCCCAGCTAGTCCAAACAGTGAGGTCTGCTCAGCTCTCCCCCTCCTTATGTTAGAACATATGATTAAACATCATTGAGATTATTTTCTTAAGCTGATAGGTCCATATGGTGAAGTGCTCACTTCAAGATACTCCTGAATAGACCAGAAGGCATTATGGGGTGGTTAGTATCTCATAAAAAGGTGACAAAATTGGTTCAGAATTGTGCAAAAAGCCTGATTACCCCCCATGATTCTCCTCCCCCCCAAGCAGTGACAGATTATGAATTATAGGCATTGTTATTGCCATATATTTTAATGTCATTCATTAGGTATCTGTTACTCTCTGCACCTGTAAACCTAAGACTGTTTAAACTCTGAGAAGCTTAGTTTATGACATGCATTTTATAGTGCATCAAATAGGATCCTGATCCTCTGCCTTCAGATGTTTCATGCTGCTCAGGATCAGGCTGACACTTTGGGAAAATATACGCCTGCAGAAACTGAATTAAGACTTGCACAGGGAAGAGAGCCATTTTTGGAGGGAAAAAAAAAAAAGTCTTCAAAAAGCTTTTGGGTTTTGGAAATTTTTCTTTTTTTTTATTGAAACCAAACACTTACAGTTTCCAAATTTTGAATTTTCTATGTTTTTTGGGGAGAGGAGGTACAATAGAATAAATTATGTCTAGGATTTTTTTCACTTTTTCATTGTTCTTCTTTCCTTTTGCTGTTTTGTAACTTTTCAATACTTCCTTAACTTTGGGAAAAGTTACAAAATATCAAAAGGAAAGTGAAGCTCTGGAACTCTGCCACTCTGTACTTTCCAAAGTTGGAGAAGTTCTGATGGGACACTAATTCTGAACTGATTTGTAGACTACCACCATCTCCTTCATTTCTACTGACACCTACAAAAAATTAGCTAGAGTAAGAGGCAATCAGAAATAGTTTATTTTATTATGCGTGTGTGTGTTCATATTTTTGATGCATCTCTTTCCCTCTCCATGTTTTAAGTTGCTTGCTTTAGCAATCTGTAAGTTTTTTGGACTAGTCACTGAGTCGTTCTGTGTGTGGATAATGCCTAGCACATTTTGGATGTTCCTGAAATTAATAACAATAAAGCTATCAGAGGGGTAGCCATGTTAGTCTGGATCTGTAAAAACAGCAAAGAGTCCTGTGGCACCTTATAGACTAACAGACGTTTTGGAGCATGAACTTTTGTGGGTGAATACTCACTTCGACATGCATCTGACGAAGTGGGTATTCACCCACCAAAGCTCATGCTCCAAAACGTCTGTTAGTCTATAAGGTGCCACAGGGCTCTTTGCTGCTTTTAACAATAAAGCTAGTAATTCTTAGGCACTACAAAGATATGGCGCAATCCTGAAACTATTACTTATGTGAGAAGTTCTCACAGTTGCAAGTATCGACTTCATGAGAAAATGTGCATGGGTAAGGTTTGTAGATCTGGGTCTTTATAAAAAAAAAATTTGTAACGTGTATTATGTCCAATTGTATAGCTTCTCAATAACTACAAACCAACAACTTACCTCCCAGAGATTGCAAGAGCATTTCAGTAACGTCAAAAGACATAATTTGTTTGTTTGCATAGTACTGTGGAAATGTAAAGCACAACACAAGTGCAAATTATTATTGCTGTTTTTATTTATAGTAATTTGCTCTTCTGCATAGCATCACGGAACTAAGGATCTCTATATGTGCTTTACAAAAACTGGCTAATGAGGTGGCTAAATTGAGGCATGGAGTGATAGAATGATTTGCTCAAGGTTAAACAATAAAGTCTGTGAACCTATCAGTTCTTACTATTAGTTCATTACTCTAACCGTTAAGGACTGACCTCTTTTCCCTCAGCAAGGCATCTGCTGGCCATATTTATAAGCTTCCTCAATTGGCCTGAGCTGAGATAAGAAACCTGAAAGAGGAGTCATCATGGACCCCTTGTAAAAACCTCACAGACATCCTGTGGGGTGAAGACGTCCATCTGAAAGCCCTCACACTGACCCAAGTTGTCAATACCAGTATCATTTTACTGTGTTCAGTTTATAAGTTTTCAAAATAATTTTTAATAGCTAGAGACACCCTTTAACAGGTGCTTCTATGGTTTGCTCAAATTCATAGTTTCTTAGATCCTGTAAAATAAAAGTTATTGGGTCACATGCAGCAGCACGCTCTGTTCAATATTTAATATCTTCTGTTTACACCTGGGTTCTAGAAGAAAGCCTAGGTTGCTTAAAGAGATCTCTCTTGTGCAGTTTCAGTGGGTGGTGTTTTCCATTAGCCCAACCCTTTTTCATCTACTTGGTGTTCAGTACACCCACAAGAGAACATTTTGTAGGATTCATTTAAAATTAATATTGATTTTGATATTGGCTTATGGTTGGCTTTTGACCTGAAGCAAGCATAAAGTTTAATACCTCTTGTGTTTTTATCCTATCTAGTGTGACTGTACATATTGTTTATATAAATGTCTAATAATTTTTGTAATTCGATTAAGCTGTTTATCTTAATTTGCAAATTCCACAGGTTGTTTTATATTTAAATTTAAAATTTGTAGCTTTCTAATTTGAGTATGATGATAAAGGAGTGACCAAACTAACTTCTGCGTAACTGATTGTTTTATATACCTCAGTTCTGTCACTTCTAATTTCTCCACTGTGTATACAAAATAGAAATCTTTTGAAACTCTGAGGACTTTCCATGATTTTCATAGTGTTCATTGCCCTTCTCTGAACTATTTCTATTTCTGCCATGTGTTTTATTTTATATACATATATATATATATATAGATAGATAGGTATAGATATATATTCAAGTTAAGAGCATTCCATGGAGTTATGTTATATTTCATTATTATTCTTAAGAACTTAACATCTTGTTTTCTCTTTTGATCACAACCGTGAATTGAGCAGATATTTTCACTGAGCTATGCACATGATACAAAGGTATTTTCCTGGAGATAGTACAGTTAATTTGGCATCCATTAATGTGTACGCTCAGTACAAATTTCTTCCTTCTAACATGCATAATGTTGCACTTGTCTATGTTAAAATACATCTGCCATCATGCTACCAAGCTTGGTTTTGTTGTTTTTTTCTGGAGCCTTCAAGGTTTTCTCTAGTCTTGACTAAACTGAATGATTTTATCATCTGCTAATATTATAGTCTCAATATTCGTTCTCTTTCCAAATAATTAATAAATATATTGAAAGCACTGATTCTTACATGGATACTTGGGTAGCTCACTGTATTATCCTCCTTCTATGTTGAAAATTGACCATTTGATCCAAATTTTTGTTTTCTGTCTCTTAGGTCCTGGTCCTGGAATTGGCTCTGTGGATTTCAGAGTCTGCCTGGGCAGAGTCAGTTACATAATTGGGACCATAACCAATCTTTAATCTATGATGGAATGTTTTGTCTTATACCATTATTATTGAGTTTCTTAATTGCTTTCTGCTGTGGACTTTATCAAAGGCTTTTGAAAGTCCAGATAAATTATATCTACCAGTTCTCCTTTATTCACTATTGCTGATACCTCCAAAGAATCCTAATAGGGAGGCATGATTTTTCCTTACAAAAGCCATGCTGATTAATCTTTACTATATCGTATTCATCTTGGTGTTTAGAACTGTCTTCAGTTATTTTTTTCAACTAATTTACATTATATGCCTTTTTTAAAGCATTAGCTATCTTCCAGTTCGGTAGCTGATTTCTGTGATAGAAGTATGCCTATATAGTTAGCAATTCAAGTTAGCACTACAAACTATTTCAGGATTCTCCAGTAAACACTGGCTTTTTTTTAACCACCAGGAAGACTATAAAATATTTTGATTTAAATGCCTGGGAGATCTTTCCAGTGTTTTAAAAAGTAATCAAATACTGAAATTATTTTATTTTAAAAGTAATCTATCTTACATGTAACTAATAACCCTGAAAACATGAAGGTAACCACATTGAAACAGTGAATCTATAATTATTACTCTTGGGTGAATTCTGCGCATCTGCTCATGCACAGAATTTATGCCCCCTGCAGATTTCTTTGCTTCCCTTCAGAAAAATGACATTCTGATGGGGAAGCAAAAGGAAGCCACAAGAGCGGTCATGCAACCCTCCCCAGCAGTATGTTTTCAGTGCCCAGGGCAGGCAGCAGAGAGGTAAATCATCATGGGACAGCAGGCAGAACTGGCAAAGACCCAACTGGTGACTCCTACCCTGAGCCGGGCTAAGCTGCAAATCCCAACTGGGCTGGGGAGGATAGGACTTCCTCTTCCCCTACAAGGCAGCTGGGGCCATGTCAGACCCACCCCCAGATTTCTCCCCCCTCTGAGAAAGCTCTGCAAACTCCCCCATCTCCATGCCCATCACTTCTCAACTGCAGTGGGAGGGATCACTGTACAGGGAGCTGCTCCCCCATCCTCCTAACCCCCGTGCATCCAGAACCCCTCATACCCAGAACCTCCCGCAGAGGCTCACTCCCCCCACATTGAGAACCACCCCCTCGATGAGCCTCACTCCCCCTGCACCTGGACCACCCCAGCAAGCCATCTGCACCCAGATCCCAATCCTATCAAGCCCCAACCAGCTGCACCTGGATCCCATACCACTGAGCCCCCCACATCCAGACCCCCACTGAGCTCTATCCCCCCCGACCCCCCTGCTGAGTCCCAACCACCTTCACCTGGATCCCCATGCAGAGTCCCATTACGGTTGCACCCAGAACCCCTCTAGTCCCATGTACCCAGATGCCCAACACAGAACCCTCTCAACCCACACCTGGATCCCCCCACACAAAGCTCCTCCACACTTGGATCCCTGCCTTGCTGAGTCTGCCTGCCCACAGCTCATGCACGTGGCACAGAGGAGCGGGGCCCTTGGGTGTTTCAATCCTTGCGCTGTGTCAGGGTTGGGAGCAGCCTCACCGCTGAGTCCATGTCTCGGGGGGAGCTGCACAGTGATCTCCCATCTCTGTACAGCCAGTGGCCTGTGCTCCCCAATGTCATGCTGGAGCTTCCGCATTTATTTGACAGATAAAATTTGCAGAATTTTAAAATATTGTGCGCGGAATTTTTAATTTTTTGGCACAGAATGCCCTCAGGAGTATAAAAATTATTGCCTTATTCTTACTAAAGCTTTTATCAGTTAAGTAGAGCACAGCATATTTTTTCCTTATTAATTTATATTTTAATTAATTTCTACTGTTTATCACACCTTATTCTGTAATATTTCTGTTTTGTCATTCTTTGTCCCTATCAGATCTTGCATAATTTTCAGACTGGCTGAAGGGTACTGTGCAGTATATTCAGATCAAATGTAGACTTATCCCTTCCCTGCCAGATGTTGATTCCACAGTGATTACGGTAGTCTACATCCTCTAATGAATTATCTCATGAATCTGATTTGCACTAAACATTACTATTTTTGTGTGTCCATCACCATAATTTTCTATTTTAGAAACCTGTCTTGTGTAACTATAACAACTATCAACAATTGGAAAAGTTAATAATACTGTTTTGTCACAGAAAGTGGAAAGATAATTTTAAAAAGTGCACTTTCTACGCATTAAAAGAAAAAAAAGATACGATGTGAGTTAAATATAACATTTCAATATTAAAATTTCAATAATGTATCTCTACAGACTGATTGGATTATCTTAGTTCAGAGCTGGAGACAGATGTACCAATTTTCTTGAAATACAAATTAGGTATGTATATTAGATAAACCATCAAAGCTTTGTGTGTGATGTGTAAACTTAAAAAAAAAATATGATGGAAAATTGAGTGGCTCCAGGGATTGGCCCTGGAATATTTAGAAGAGCTATATTGTATAGAAATAGGTACTGAGACATATATGTAAAACTGTCACATCAACATTTTAAATCAAGAAAAACTAAGGTTCACATGATGCTCAGAAAATATTAGTGGGAAATCTCACTCCAAACAACATCCTCTGCTCTCTCTCATACCTTTAATTGTCTATCATAATACTCCTGACATCTTCAGAAGCAAATGACTTGGGGCTAGATACACAAAGGGGCTCAGGTGTTGCCAGTGGCACCAATTCAGATATTTCTTGGGGGTATGTATGCAAATTCCAGTCCATGTACCCTGCCTCACGCCCCTCGGCAGGGACCCCATTCTGGTCCTCTCTTGTCTCCCCACCCCCTCCTGCAGGGACCCTGGGTTTCCCTTGGCCAAGGAGTTTCCCCTCTCTCTTATCCACACAGTGCATGAGCTGTGGTCACCAGAGTCAAATTCTCAGCAGGCTCCCCTGCACTCTGCTGTTTGGGAACAGACTTCCTGTGTGCCACTTGGCATTTGACTCACCATCTCTGCATCTGCAAGGCCCAAATTTCAGTGGCGTTGTGACCCTGTGTGCCAAGTCGCAACACCATTCCTGAAATTTGGCTTGGCTGCCCCTCCATAGACTCATAGACTTTAAGGTCAGAAAGGACCATTATGATCATCTGGTCTGACCTGCACAACGCAGGCCACAGAATCTCACCCATCCACTCCTGTAATAAACCCCTAACCTATGTCTGAGTTATTGAAGTCCTCAAATGTGTGGAGGGGCCACCAGCTCAAAGTTCAGTGGTGTTGCAACCATGCAGCTGGAGCAGGAGTTAGTACAGGAGCACTGCTTAAAAGTGGTCATCATGTCCCCCCTCATTGGGCTATGAAACTTTTTTTGGTGGGTTACCCCCTCCCGCAGAGCCTTCCCCCTGATTGGTGCCACTGGGTGTTGCCATTCTGAATGTAGCAACTCCTAAATCCTAAGTGCTGTGGGGAGAGTTAGGTCCCTTTGAAAGGCATCCTTAGAAGCCAGCAAGCTGCATGAGGAGTGCTATAAGCTAGCCAGGAAAGAGATGGGTCTTAAACTTCCCATTCTGAGGCTTTAGTATGTGGTAACTAGACCTATTTATTGCTCCTGTTCCCATTCCATGGGAATATTGTTCAGGTCAGCAGGGTGCCTTGCCCTCAACTTCCACCACAAGGGTGGGAGAAAGGATGGTCTTGTGGGTAAGGGAATGAACTGTCCTTGGAACATCTGGATTCAATTCCTGGCTGTGCTATAGATTTTCTTTGTGACCTAGTACAAATCACTTGTGTCTTGATCCAGAGCTCATGAAGTCGATGGAAAGACTCTGAGTTTAATGGGTTTAGACTGACCTTTGATGTTTGTGCCTCAGTCCCAGTCTTCTGGTTGTAGCTTGTGTCCCTTTCTCCCTACCTTTGTCTCTTGCCTAGTTAAACTGCAGGCTGTTTGGCAGGGATTATTTTACAGTTCCTAACACAATGGGGCATAGATCTTGGTTGGGGACTCTGCGTTAGTGATGCTGCTGTGGCATGAGACATTGTACACACAACATTTCAATAACTGGGTGATGTTAGGTTCCAGACTGTAGTAATACACAGGAGAGTGCCAGCAATAATGAGAACCAGAACTGTTTTCTTTCCTGCTTCAGAATGCAGGTGTGTACGTTGGCTGTCTACTTCCTTTCAGAGATTTCCAATGATTCAGCAACCAGTGGGCCTGCTTACTAAACATCTTTACCCAGACTCAGGTTGAGAAGGAGCAGTTCATCTGATCACTCACTGAAAAGCCCAGGAGCTAGGGTAGTCATCCACCCAGTGAAAACTACTTGCCACATTCCTACTCCACAAGAGCACCTGAAGTTAAGTGAGTGAGAGTCGTAGGCAGGTCCAGAGTCATAATCCCCTCACTCTTCAGGCTTATCTTTTTGAACTTCCACATAAAAGATGCAAAACCAAAATGGTTTATCAAATCCCCCTGCCTAATTTGTGCCCCGAGCAAATCAGTGTGCACTCTGGAGCATTATATTGGTAACTTCTTTATCTCCTTTTTTCTCTCTCACTTTTTACCCCTAGTAATTTACAGAATGTGCAGCGTAGCTTCCACCTTCTCTTCCAGCTAGAAAGAAAATAAATTGTCTTCTTAAAAGTTAAGTACTCTCTCGAGTGTTTTTTTGGAACTTGGGATGTTCCATTAGCTTGTCTTAATTCTTTTAATCAGTATTTGTCTATTACTTAAGGTATGAGGCATTGTTGTTGCTAGGTTTCCTTTATTGGGACGCTTTGTATTCTCATAAAGCAAATGTTTTCTTAAATCTATGGATAAAAACAGATTGCAGGATTCTGTTAACTATGGTAGTAATTAAATACAGGAAAGTGCTGAAAACAGTGTTCAATGTAAGTGATTTGTAAAGAGGGGATATAGCCCTTTTAGGGAATCTGCATGTATCATACAGGAGAAAATTCTTAAAAACACTAGCCATTTAGTACATTTCCAAAATGAAAACTTTGTTCTTCAGAACAATCTTTGAGCCAGACAAACAATATATCCAGAGAGGGGGTATGCATTCAACCAGAAGCAGATTAAACCTCAGTGTAGCTCCTTCCCTTCCAACATTCTTGGAACTAAGAATTTCACCTTTTCCAATACATTTTTAAAACTGAAAATTCTTAATTAGTGTTCTTTTTCAAGGCAACCCTGGTCACAAGAACATCTTTCATTCTCTCCTTGCAAATGAACATTTTGAAGCATGGAAGTGGCTGTGCTTTAGGACAGATAAATAGGCTTCAGAAATGACCCAGTTTCCCCAAACTAACAATTCTGGAAATTCTATCCAGTAATCATAAAATTTAGTAATGGGAAATACCTATTATGTAATCTTTTTGCATTGCCTTCCAAGATCGCTGAAAAAAATAAGTTTTTTTCCATTCACATTCTAAATGTCTCAAGCAATGAGGCTTCCACTATGTTCCGTGGAAACTATTCTTGAGTCCAGCAGAACTCACTGTTAGGAAGCTTTATTGATGTTCAGACTAAATTTTACTTTGCTTTATTCTCCTCAATCCATGATATTAAACAGTTCTTCTCTTTACTTAGTTTTTATACATTTAAAAATATTGGTTGACTGTAATCATATCCTCCCTTTAGTCATTGGTGACACAGAAACTATCTCAAGGAACATTAAGTTTGGAAAATCGAGCCCTCAAAAGTTAGGAGATACCAGAATTAAGTTTGTCTGTGCAACCTTAATTTGGCTGCCTTTTGTATATGCATTATGACGCGGTCTTTAATTACATGATCACATACTATTTCTCTCACAGGATACCTGCCCCATTCAGTAACACAGGATGGACTGTGTTCACTTAATAGGCTGCTATTTAATATTTTCTTTTCTCTTTATTGTCCAATATGTGGCCCCATGCTTTATTTACTGCACATTATACAAACCCTAATCTGAATGCAATATTAATAATTTCCTCAAGGCTATACCTTTGGTGCTCATTACTATACTATGTGAGTGCTTAACAGACCTTAATTTATCTTCACAGTACCCTATAAGGTGAGGCAGTGATATAATATCTATTTTACAGATAGGCAAAGAGACATGATTAAAAGTTTCCACTAACATCGGGCTCCCTATCTGAGAACTTTGCGCCTGATTTTTCAGAGTACTTAGTGTTATCAAGCACTTCATATGTTTAAAGAACATCTGTCATTGACTTCAGTTGCAGCTGTGAGTGCTCAACACTTCTGCAAATAAAACCCCAGGAATTGCAGATCACGCACAAAGAATTGAGGAACACACAATTAGTGGTCACCTATGAAAAGTTTGGCCTAAGTTACTTGACTAGCATCGCATAGGAACTTTGTGGCAGAGGCAGGGATGGAACCCAGTTGTCCAGTGCAGCATTCGACTGCCGTAAGTCATTCCTTGCCTTGTTCACTAAATAGCTTTCAGCTTCTTCAGCAAATGAAGCGGGGTCGTGTTTGGTGTGGGTTTTGTTTTTTTAAACATAAAATCCAAGTGATGTGATGTCCCAGTCACTATCCTAGGATAAATGAGAGTGAGCACTTGCCTGCTTGCAAGTTTATTAAAAGTTGTTTGTGTCTTGGTTCCAGGTGGCATGAGAAGGGAAGCAGTGACAACATCCTGATATATTAGTGGGGAATTAGGTTGCCCCTCAGGATTCCTGCCTGTAACTGTCCAGTTTTTTCATTAGATGATGAGTTTGTTTGGGGCAGAACATACTGGTATTGCTTTTTTAGGAGGGGAACCATATAATAAAATTGAAGGAGGCAGGAGACAGGTTGATAATTAATTTGATCAGGTGGAATGCTCATGTCAAAAAGTCACTGCTACTGAGGTCAGATTTATTAACAAAAATGTGAGTCTACTTCTACTTTCCCGATGTCTAGTCAGTGCTGCTGCACTAGAGAGTCAAAAGACTCCCACTTAACATTTTCTAAGCAGGATCAACATTTGAAGGGTGTTTTGGGTCAACATTGTAAGGGAATTTATTTCTTGGATGGATGATGCACAGGGGGGCTGGAAGGAGAATGGGCAGGAAGCAGACAGGTTTTGTTTGCGGGCTAATGCTTACACTTTCATTCATTGCACAAGTAGAATTATTACAGGGTTCTTTATTATCTGCTTTTCTGTTATCCCCTATGTGTCATCAAGCCTTTCTCTGGGTCTGCAGGCAATGGGAAGAGTTAGTCTTAGGCTACGTCCACACTACGGCATAATTTTGAATTAGCTAAAACCGGTTTTATTAAACAGATATTAAAACGTTGATTGTGCGCGTCCACACTAGGCACATTAATTCAACGCTGTACGTCCATGGTCCAAGGCTAGCGTCGATTTCTGGAGCGGTGCACTGTGGGTAGCTATTCCGTAGCTATCCCATAGTTCCCTGTCACCCCCGGCCCTTGGAATTCCGGGTTGAGAGCCCAGTGCCTGATGGGGCAAAAATGATTGTCACTGGTGGTTCTGGGTACAGCCTCACCCCTCCCTTTGTGAAAGCAGCAGACAACCATTTCGCACCTTTTTCCCTGGGTGAACTGAGCAAACGCCATAGAACTGCAAGCATGGACCGTCGAGATACTACGTAATCGTGGACTTGTAACACTCGCACATTCTCGTGCATGTCTATGGTGAACCAAGAACTAGCAGAAGGCAGGCGAGGGAGGCAAGCTACGGCAGCGAGTGGTGAGCAGCGATGAGGAATCGACACATGATTCTTCCCTAAGCGGGCCTGCGTTTTGGAGCTACTGGACTGGTAAGGGGAGCTCTACCATTGTTGAACGCGGATTTGGGGCGGGAACAAGCAAGACTGGGGGACGATAGTTTGGGCAGGTGTGATGATTCGCGTGGTGTGAACTTTACATGCGTAAGCACTTTCTTTGAACTTTGTGACTGCTTTCCCTGCTACTGAATGCCTAAATCAAGATGAGAGCACCTCACAGGGAACTGACAGCGAGTGGCAACCGCTCTTGGGAAACTTGCACGTCCAACAGCTACTGTTCGTCGGGAATCAATTGGAGTGGCAAATTACTGTAGGGCTGCGTGAGGCAAGTAGCAAGCATCTTAAAGCTGCTGTAGAAAAGGTTGTGACTCATGGAAACGTGCAGTCAGAAGTGGTGGTTGCTGCAAGGTGCCTAACGTGGGGGAGCCATAGATGGAACCTGATCGCATCTTGGGCCCCGAGCACCAGGACCAGTACATAAACGAGGGGTATATTCAATGCAAGCATAGGGATAAGGGGGTTTCACAAACATCCGGGATGCAGGAGGGGGTTTGACGCTCGGTCTCAGAAGCACTACTGCTGTTAAACAGCGCTGCAAGGAATTTTCAGACCAAATAAACTGTTGGGGAGGTTGAAATGCCTGTTGTTTTCTGGTAACACAGCAGCCCTGTGCCTGGTTCATGAACATACCCAGGCGACTGGACAGTGTAGGAGCTGTTCATCGAAGCTGAGCAAGTGCAGATGGTGGTGAATGTGCATATTGGGTTAAAGGGCGTGGCGCACTGTATTACTCGCTTCAGACTCAGCACATGTACCCTTTTGTTATTGCTGGGCTTCCTGTGTGCTCGCACAAATGTGTGTGAGAGTAAGGGGGAGACCTTATGGTGGGTGGGAAGGGAGGCAAATCGCCTGGCGGCTGAGTAGAGCGCCAGACCAGGGCGATTAGAAGAGACACCGGGACAAGCGGTGCGCTCCAGAGAGCCTTGGAAAGACGAGTTTCATCCTGGGCAGGGTACGGAGATGTAAAGATAGATATTCTTTCAAGAACCTCCCCTTATTGACTCCTTAACTAGACACACCCCTTTGATCAGCTAGATATAACAGACATAATGTCACTATCATTTAAACAAGTATTCACATCTCATAAGACCTATTTCCCGTAAGCAACTACCCCCCTTTGCATAGTAATTTCTTGTTAAAAAATTATATAAACAGAGGAGAGAATGTATCAAGGTATCTGGTGTGGTTTGAGGAGGCAAAGGAGGGAAGGAAAGGCTATTGAAGCACATTTCAATGTTAATGGAAGATCATTGGTTGAAAGATCCCACGGGGTGGAGTGGGGGTGCAGAAAGCTTCCTCATATGCCATTCTCAAATGTCTAGGCTAGACGAACATACGCGACACACTACGGGGTCGAGCTGAGGGTGGGTTAAACAGCGGGCTGGCCTAGTGGCACTCTGTGACCCCAGTGTCTTCCGAAGATCCACCAGACGTCGGAGGAATCAGTTTGATCACAGCACAGACAGCCTTAGCACCACATCGCTGATCCAATGCCTACACCATCTGATCTTTACTTCTACACCTATAGACTTCCTGCGCCCACTTCTCATCGGTGGAGCGTCCCTCTTTTTATCAAAAAGTTCACTGGATGTATTCCTTGTATTTGCTAGCGAATGTTCTTCACTCATCTGAGTGGCTCGTCATTGCGGCAGTTACTTCCTATGATAAGAGAACATTTCATATTCGCAGTAAGCTTCTCCCCACCTATTGAGCAGCTCTCCGAGATGGAGTAGGAAGCCTGGAAACTGCAGCTGCATGGGGAGAGGAAAACAGATGAGAGAAGTATGTAAAATGATACATAATCTATCGATAAACACATGGTTTACTCTTACATATTCACTTACATAAGCAAACATGTGATTTCACTAAGAAGTTCGCATTTCTGATCACTTTTAATATTTTGGTGTGTGGCTTGGTGTTGCAGATTCCAGAGCAGGCTGGGCCATACATTTCAGCTTTCCATGCGCCATAGGTAAGGCATATTATCTTTGACTATCTCCAGCCTTCATCAATACACAAGTGCCCTATGATGTTTTCGTCTTAACAGCCAGCAGCAGCAGACCGACACCCTCCTCTTTCCGTATGCTAAGGTTCTTCTCTAATATTTACCTTCGCCCACTGCTGGCTGTAATCAGGTAGCGTCAAAACAGCCGAGACCACCGCGTTTGGCAGCTCGATGCTAGGATGGAAAGATTCTGATCGCCAAAGCTTCAGTACCTAGTCGTTCCTCCCCTCACGATCTTTGCTACATGCAAGGAAGGATTTGGATGTAGGCAACAGCCCGGCCCAGATAGGCTGAAAAGTTTGTCACAGTGAGCGAAATAGCCATCTCTGTCCCTTTATTAAATCTAATTTTGTCAACAGGTCAGCTATGAATCGGATATACGTCTACTGAGAATCACGAGCGCGAGATGAAGATATCGACTGATCTCTACTTGGAATCCAGGAATCGACCAGACCATACTGCTGCGTGCTTTCACTCGACAATGTATCACCGCAATTAACTATGCGTACATGCATGTGCATGGCGAGAGTGTACTATCATGGGACGTATAATAGCTGCCCGCCTTTTGCCCAAGAAACCTTTCGCTCGTGCCAGTCGACCAGCCAGGAAGGCCCCTGGGATTCGAAGTACCTCATGGACGACATGGGCATTTCTGCGATTCTCTAGCCAGAACCATATCATACAAACTTATCCTGTAACCTTTAACTGGCTCCCGCAAATCCCATCACACGCCTGATGGCAAATCAATCATTAAAAAACGCTGCTTTTAAACCATTTCTGATATTTACAAATACCTCACAGAGGTCGGCTTATGGCTTCACGTGGGCTAGACTGGTTGGAGGCTGGGGTGTATTCCTCTGGGTCACAAAAAGCTTCTGCATGTTTGGACTAATGGAGTGCTGTGTGTTTGATGCAAGGTCGTCCTCATCTTCCTTCTTCCTCTACTCTCCATACATTCCCTTCCTGCTGCAATCCTCCCGCCATAGGTTTAGATTGATAACCCACCTCGGGATCTCAACTGGGATTTACACAAGGGATGGTGGTAGGTGCGCGAGCCCCTAAAATTGCATGCTAGCTCAGTCGTACGTAAGCGGAACATGTTTCGACGCTTGCCCAGAACCTATCCGTTGCTTTTTGGTTTTCTGTGGCTGTCTGACTCCTTAACTTTCACTCTGCCACCTGTCACTGAGTCCCTGGTGGCCTTTCTTCAACATAGCTGTTTGAAATTTTTTCAAATATTTTTTCATTTTGTCTTTTTAGAAGGTCTGTTAGACTGAATCCTCTCCCCTTTATAGCGATAGATCCAGTACCGTTCTCCTGGGTCCATGCTGTGAGTCTTTTTCTATTCTCAGAGACTGCATTGTGTACCTGTTGCTGATGAGCTTGCGTGGTCACCTGTGCTGCATCAGAGCTCCAGCTTGGCCAAATCAGGAATTGAATTCAAAGTTCGCTGGTCGGTGGGGTATTCCTGGTTTACGCTGGCAGTGCCTCTGAGTTCTTGATTGTGTCAGAGCGGTCAGTGGGTGCCAATGTGGATAACTCCCGGGGCCAATGTTTTAATTTCCGTCCAATAAACATTCGATACATATATCTCGATTTTAGGTTCTCTCTCGTTGGGGAGGAGTACAGAAATCGATTTAAAGAGCCCTTTAAATCGATTTAAAGAGCACTGTAGTGTGGATGGGTACAGCGTTAAATCGATTTAATGCTGTTAAAATCGATTTAACGGCGTAGTGTGGACCAGGCCTTACATTGCCTAGTGATCACTTGAATTTTCCCCAGTACCCTTGGCAGAATCCTAGATTCAGTGTTCAAACCAGGGAAGCTAATGATCCAACCAGCGGAACAAATTTGGTGCTGAATCTTGGTCACGTGCCACCTGAGGCACACTGCGCATATGCTAAGAAGAAGACAGTTAAGATAATGTGTCAGAAAGCTTAAAACAAATTATTTAAAGGAGATAGATGAAATCATAATAACAAAGGGATAGAATCTGCCTTGTCTTTATGTGAGTGCATAGAATTGGGGTGGGGAAGACTCAGCGAGCCTTTGTCTCTCACTCCACACTTCTACTTTGCATGGCCTAGGAGGAATCCCAATTCCTGTTCTTGAGGAGTGCAGGATCCTTACTCCATAAGGAACATACAGCACTCCAAGGAGGCAGTGAGGAGGTTAGTCCAGAACTCCGCTCTGATTTGCATCAGCCAGCTGCATGAGGTATAATACAGTTGTTTCCACATAGAGAATTAGTAGCTGAATGCCTCCTGGTGTTCCTCTGGGGCAGTAGAGCTCCATACTTTCCCCTGTATAGTGCCGGGCCTAGAAAACACAAATCCTTAGTGAAAAAATGTAGTACATTTTTACCAATTATTTTGTATATAGCTTCAGCCAAAAAAAGACAGTTTTTACTTTAATTTATTTTAGTGCATCAAATGACATGATGTTAAACCTGTAACATTTGGTAATAAGTCAAGGGTTTTCAGCTATTTAGTAAATTAGTTTCATTTTTTTTAACACAAATAAC
Organism: Chelonoidis abingdonii; assembly: GCF_003597395.2. Lineage (NCBI taxonomy): Eukaryota > Metazoa > Chordata > Testudines > Testudinidae > Chelonoidis > Chelonoidis abingdonii. The sequence goes on from NC_133771.1 coordinate 182,074,414, forward strand.
ACCTTTTCATACATTTTATACAAACTTCAAACAACATACGTTTTACCTTAATGCCAAATAAGAAGAAATGTGTTACATTAAAGTGCATGCTGTTTGCTTGTGCATTTGGAAATACCAATCATTTTATAGCAATTTTGAGTTATTTTTCCATCACTTTGTATTCCCATTCAAAGAGACATACAGAAACCCTCACTCAGAACAACTCCCCTAGGGTTTACTCATGGATGTCAGCAGTGGTGAGCAGGAGGCGTAGTGCACAGCAAGCGTAGGTCATAAAAATGTCAACTTTTAGTAACTTTCATGTATTATTGTCCTATATTGTGTTCCCTTGAAATTCAGAAAGTGTCATTTTGTTACTTTTTTAAGGTTAGATGGGCAAAAGAGACCGATACTTTTTTCTTACTTGGATTTTTTTTAAACTGCTGCATACGTCCCCATCCCATGAACCATGGCCAGAGTTGTAGCTAATATTGGACAACCTGATACCTAGTGAGAAGGCCTGTGTTAGCAATATCAAACGCTCATAGCTAGATCTTTATAGTGCTAAAAGAGAAATCATAAACATTTGCTAACTCTTCTTGTTGAAAGTGCCAATCCGTACAGCTGGGTACCATTTGTATTTGTGCCAAGATACAAAGTTTAGAGTGTTTGGATCTGTGATTTTGGTTTGGTTGCATCTCTACAGGATCACATGCTGAGAGATCCCCATGCAACTGCTATCTTTTCTCACACCAGAACCTTTGAGATTTGGGTCCCATTTGAAACCAGCATAGAAGGCAGAGACTACAGAGACTCAAAAATGGGAAACAATCTTCAATTCTTTTATCTTGATTCATAAGTTAGGTTTTCTCCTTTTCACACTGTTTTCTTGAAGTCAAATAACCTCCTTTCCCCTCTGTTGTCCACACACAAGTATGCATGGCTCTTTGGCCTCCTTTAATAGGCCTATGCTGGGAACTTAGATTGGTAAACTCTTTGGAGCCTAAACTGTCTCTTTGTTATGTGTTTGTACAGCACCTGGCACAGAGAAGCCCTGGTCTACTGTTGGGACCCCCATGCACTACTGCAATACAAATAATAATAATTAATAAATAATTAATGACTACATGGTGATCCCAGCACCTATCAAATATAGATTGATGAATAAGAAGAATTAACCCTGTTCTTTCTTGCAATGTCTAGCTCCTTTCAACCTGAGTGACGTTCCTTTCTTTCTATGCCTCAACTTAAACCCTGCTCTTGACTCCATTTCTTCTGGGCCTGCTCCTCCTTGTCTTTGTTTCTTTCCCATCTGGCCTCAGCCTTCCCTTCTTTTTTCGAGGACCTGCCCCTTATTTCTCCTTTCCCCACAAACCAGCTGGAAATCCCTTCTCTCCAAGGCCAGTAATCAGTGGGAAAGATATGTCTTTGTAGGATTTCAGATGGTCATTTTAATTTTTTTTTTTTTTTTAAGAGAGATAGGTCCTTGGGGAATCAGAGCAGTAGCACTGGGAGCCTTCAAAACAGCAGGAAGGAAGCAAAGGAAGACGTCTTGTGTCTGCAGGTGCTGCTGCCTGACCCCGCTGAAAGCTGGCACAGAGACTCACAGGGTTTCCTGCAGGTTAATGCTGGGCTGAACAAGGGCCTGAACTGGCTGAGAAGCCTAACCATAGACTGGACTGGGAGACGCAAGGGAATTTCCAGAGCCCCACTAGCACCACCATAACTATCTTTTGCAGTGCTGTAAGACCTCATGAATGAGTGGGTGAAAGTAGACTGCATCCCTATGCAGGCTTGACAGTTATATCCTGCACCTTCCCACAGGGAGATTAGAGGCACAAGGAGTGTGAGAGCCAATCTTAATGGGAAAAGAAAATGCTCTTAAAGCCCATCTTCTTAAGGGGACTCGGCTCCCTCCCAACCATGTGAGAGTTGAGGGCAGCCCATCTCCCCCACAGGCAGGCCTGTCAAAGGAGATGGGGGTGGCATTGTGAACAAGATATAAGTACCTATGGTTTGAGCAAATACATTTTGGAAATCTAAACATTATCCATCATATATGATCAAGTTATTCATTATCTTGTTAACTTTTTATTCAGAAAACTCAATCAGCAGCCTCTCCTACTCTCTATTTCAAGTCAATATCACCAGTAATGCTCACTTCTCAATGAATCTGCAACATCCTTCTCATTTCCGAATGGAACATGTGGTTGCTGCCCTGACACTGTTCTCCTGACTAGACCAAGTAGTAACTGTGGAAACTCTGGAATATCTAACTGTATGTGCAGTGCACTGTCCCAATGCCCTCTCCCATTTTTTTAAGTATCTACTTGTAGTCTTTCTCTTTGTATTTAATCTCATCTCCATGCTTTCTGCCGTGAAGCATGATGTTGACACAATGCATATACCAATATCTGTTTGTGGGGTCGTGGTAAGAATTTCCCTTTTCTTCTCCTAACCCAATAAAAAGCTTCTTTGCCAAAGAACAGTTAGTATTAAGTGATCTTCTGCCTTGGATTTTCTTCTTCTCTTGTCAAGTGAAATTAGATGTCTCTTCTTAACATAGAATAGGCCATGGCAATGGCTGTCCCTTGCTTTGAGCCAACATTTTAATAAAATTAACAGTAATATTTTACTAGTTTCTCAATAAATGCTCTTAGAACCTCTCTCGCCAATGACTAATTTCTGAACAATTGACACAAAGTTTATTTATTTAACCAGTGCAGCTTCTCTTTTATGCAAGAATAGATCAGGACTATCTAAATGAATTGATCCTTTCCTGTTCTACAACAATGCAGTGATGACACCGATGCACAGTGCAGTCAATACTCAAAGAGAAGAACAGCAGCTATCAAGCTAGCAAGGGTAAATACTCCCTGCTGCTCAGAAGAAGCAAATCCACTCTTTATCATTTTGTAAACAATCTTTTAAGAGCTAGTTCAGTGATGGAAATATGGTCAGATTTCATATATATTTTATATGCAGTTTGTGGTAGTCTCTTATAACTGATATACCCTTAGGGAAACCTTGTCTTGTAAGAGTGAGGTATTTCAGTGGTTTACAGCTCTACCCCTCTGAATATCACAGAAGGGTTAATAATATACCATGGTGGTTCCGTATGCTTTTAAGAGAAGTTTTCAACTAGCAATAATCACACCTCAGATTAACTTCATTACTAATTTTGAATGATCACTGTTCTCGATATTTTAATATGCTGTAGTTCTTTTCAAATAAACATATCCTTTTATATTAAGTCAGCTAAGAGGAGGAAATTCAGAGATGAGTGCCGCACTGTTCTGAACTCAGTGCATTAGGCAGTACAGGAATCTCAGATCAGTAATGATTTCAGTGCCTTGTAACATGATCATATAGAGAGAGCTTATGAAAGATGTTAGATTAAAATTGGCCTTCTTTATTGTGTCTAGAAATATTTGTTTTGAACATTTCAGATTTTGGACAAAAAAAAGAAAAGAAAACCAAACAAATGAAATTTTTGGTTTTTGAAAATGAAATGTTTTTTCTTTTTCACCATTATCCCACCTGTTTTCCTAGCCCTCTTTCTTTTTTTTTCCTTTTTTTTTTTTCTATTTTGCCAATGAGAAAGGACAAGAGAGAGAATTTTCAGTTTGGGGTTTTTTAGTAAAAAAGATCAAATTTTTTTTGGATTTCTTGCCCCAACGTGTTTTGTGAAACATACTTACCATTTTTCAGAAGCTCTACTTAAGTGCTACAATTCTAGGGTAAAATGGGGTCAAAAAATGGAATAGCATTCTTAAATTGGATTTGTCTTGCTTATTGCTTTAAAGGCCAGGAGGCCTTGGGTTAGCCAGTCCTGTTCAGTTAGCCCTCTCTGGTTACATCTGCATTAGATGTGGGACTTAAAGGAGGAAAGCCAACAGTTGAGGACTGGCTGGAAAGGACAGTCCCTGAGCCAGAGGGGAGAGGAGGTCGTGTCCAACCTTGAGCATCCAGGTAGGAGACCCTGGGAGGTGTCTGCAGAGAGTTGCAAGTTGCAGATAGCAGGGATCTCCTGCAGGAAAAAGATTACAGCCAGGTAGGATTGGTAGTGGAAAAGGGATTGAACTTTGAGCGTGACCCAGCTAGAGGGCTGAGTCACATGAACCTCCAGGAGAGACGGAAGACTCCAGGGAAGGGAAACAGAAGCAAGCCAAGCCAGGGCACAAGAAGCTGAGAGGGAGGCAGCAAACTGGTAACACTTACAGTAATTAAATGACACCTTCAACAAATATTTGAATGTACAGTATTTTAATGTAATTTTCTTTTTTTAAACATTTTTCCACGCTTGTATTGGTTCGTGAATTTTCCTTGCAACTGATGCCATGTCAACGAATCTGTTATTACCCAACCTCAATGCAAACAGAAACAAAATGCTTTGAAGAAAACAAAAATAGTTTTCATTTTAAATAAATATTGTTCTGTGACTGATTGTTGTCAGCCCTGACTGAAGTGTTCCTCTCACTGAGCTCTGTCAGAAGAGTGGCAGCAAAGCAGAGTTCATGATTTTTGCACCCTCCAGGACATCCGACTTGAATGAGAAATCTCTTCAGCTATATCTTCTTCAATTCTAACCCCTTTGTGCTGCTCAGGGCTCAATCTTGACCCTTTGCCTTCCCAAACTTCAGTCTCTACCAAATTCTGTAGCGAGGCTCCTTGTGCATTCCAACACAATCCCATCAACTGCTCCCTAGAAAGACCTGGTATACCCTACTTCCTATCACTTCCATCACTATTATGAAATTGCTCTTCTCATCTTCTAGGCATTTCATGGTCAAAGCTTCAGTTGTTTCTGTCATCTCATCTGTCATCTCATCTTTCACTGTTCTCGTTGCTCTTATTACAATGCCAATTCTGGCCTTTTCTCATTGCATCATTCCTCTCCTGTACTGGAGACTTATCCTTTGCTGCAACTACAACAGCTTTTTGAAACAGTTTGTCCACCTGGCTCTGCCTCAGTGGTTCAGCATCCCTTTTAAAATACAGCATAAAATACGTCTCCCTTACCCTGCCCAGAACCAATGAATTGTTGATAATTTCCACAGATTGAGCCTTCACCCATCCTTCATGATTGTCCTTGTTTACTATCATCATTTTCTCCTATCATATCTCCTTATTGTCATGTTTGTATTGTCATAGTTGCCATGCATGATGAGAGAGGTGCATGAGTGGTACAGTATACAATTACATTGTATTGTATCTATTTGCCTTTATCTCTTTCCTGGTTCTTACTTTGAGAAGGCAAATACGGAGCAGATAACATGCTCTTAAAAAAGCAAGTTGAAATTAATTTAGTGTTTATAAGAGATTCCCCTGAGAGACCTTACAGTGTTAAAAGATGGCTTATATGCTTATTCCTATCTATGTTTTGTGAATGACTGAAATTTGTGAAATTATATTAGTGTTAATTTACTTTGTAGATATTTTTGCCTTTTCTTGGGCTCTTACTTGGACACTGATGTGATTTTCTATAATATAGCTATGTATTTATTTTTGTTTAATAACTGTAGATTGAGTAATTCCTTGTCCAATGATAATAAGAAAGTTACTGATTTTTCTATTACCTTGTCCTCTGCCCCTCCTCCCATTTCTTGATCACTTGTGTTGTCCATGTATTATAGAGTCTAGATTATGGACTCTTTGAAGGAATCAACTCTCTCTTTTTAATAAGTATTTGTACAGTTTGTACAGTGTAACACAGTGGCGCCTTGATCTCTGATTGGGACCCTTGGGCAGTACCATAATTCAAGTAGTAAACGTATAAATCAACCTTAGTATTATTATTTAGGGAGAGGTTTTCAAAGGGACAAAGGGCAGTTGCATGTCCAGTGCCCATTGAAATTCAATCAGAGCTGGATGCTTAGCTCCCATTTGTATCTTTGAAAAATCTCCCCTTTGCTGAATATCAGCCTGGAGTCATATTTTCAATTTCTGCAGAGTTGTATTCTCATTCACAGTTCTTTCCAGAGTTAACTATTAGTACCATGTCCTAATAGATCTTTTCTTTTTCAACCTATTCAAAGATATCTGAAGTCCTTGAGTAGCACAAAATAAAAATATGTTTGACAGTCATGTAGTCCTTTCAGTTTAAATCTAGTGGTACCACAAATAAATGTATTTTCATTCTATCCGTTCTCTTTTAATGTATATGTTTACTTTCATCCCTGTTGTCTTAAAAACCTTCTGATGGGGAATTCCCTATTAACAGTGGGTCTGAAAATTCACACCTACTAAAGGAAGTCCTAGGGTGAAATCCTGGCCTCACTGTAGGCAATGGGATTTTTGCCATTGACTTCAATGGGGCCTGTATTTCACCCCTGGTTCCTGTTTGGTCGAGAGAGAGAGAGAGAGAGAGAGAGAGAGTGTGTGGTTCATGCTGTCCTAATCTAGATTTCATATATTATAGTTCATACTTAGTTCATACTTAGTTACACATCTTTTTGCTACGTAATCTTTTTCAATTAAATAGAAATTTAAAATCTACTGAAATGTATTAATTATTTATTTGCATTGGAGAAATGCTCAAAGGCCTCAGTAAGGAGCAACGGGGGCTATACAGACATGTAGGTTGATACACTCTCTGTCCCAAGAACTTGCAATGTAATGTTATCTAAAATTCTCAAATGTTATAGTTAGATCTGAATAATTAGAAAACATAAATTATTGTAATCAGGAAAAATGTCGGAAAAATGGTCTGGCAATTAAAGTATGCTGATCTAAAATGTTACTATAATACTTGGTATGAACTTCAGGCCAGAAAACCATGGGAAAGTTTCAACAATAGTCTTTGAAAGAATTTACTGCAATTCAAAACAACTGGACAATATCTCTTATACCTGTTGCAGAAATTAAGTAGAACTTCCTTGAAATTAACAAGGGATGTTATTTGTCATGCAACAGTTTGATTAATTTGTATCTTAAACTGACAGAATTCTGCATGCTATCATGTTCTTATTTTTTATTTTTGTTTTTCCACAATTTAGGGATTCCATTTATTTTCAATTTTACTTTGTCAGATTACATAGTTCTTTTGAACTTCACCTTATATTAGTCAGTTTTCTGTATACTCAATGTGCCTTTAAGAAATGATCATACTGTTTCTGTTATCCTGGAAAATAAAATATATGGGAGCTGTGAAAGGTTATTGCTCAAATGACTGTTAAGATATGAGAAATATCTAGGTTTTCACTAGAGCTCTAATGGAAAGATTGCGACTGACGTTGAAGACCCAGTATTCTAAACAATATTTTTTGAAGACTATAAGAAGGAAAGAAAGTGAGTCTCGGTTTCATAACCCCATAGACCTCAGAAAAAACTTGAAAAGGCTTTCCCCCGCAGAGTAACGTTTAGTATACCAATGTAACTGATATGTGGGGCTTTCGAGAGTGCAAGTGTCCTTAACTGTCTGATTAGAATTTCTGTTGGATGGTGCTTAGCAAGGTATGATGTGCTCAGATGAAATGTATCAAGTGAGTGTGCATATTAGTGACAAATAAGAGTGGGAAAAATGCCTTAGAACATGTCATCATTGAGAAGACAAGAGTTTTGTGTATAGAATACTGAATGAGAACATAAGTAGTGGGGTACAGAATATGGGAGGATGTAATAATGCTTATTTTATGTTTCTAACCTATATGTTTGGGTTTTAAACATTTCATAATTGTAGATGATTTTTTTCATTCCTGAAATATTATGATCTGTTTTTGACCACATATGAACAAATCTATGGCCAATATGATGGTGAACAATTATTAACTGACTTAAATAGCCAGGATGGATTAAATAGCTGTTGCTGGAAAGCATTTAGCAATGCATCAGCATTATAAGGTACATAAAAGTTGAAATACTTGCAACATTTTGCAGCTCTGAGAAGCAACAGCCTGTATAAACTCACTGGTAAAATTTTCATGATGAGATTCTGATACCTGTGTTATAGGAGTCTGACATATCTGTATGCCCCTTTCTCTGTTCCTGCCCTTTTCTTTGGAGTTGCAAATCCCTCTTTCAAAATGAAAAAGGGGCCCAGTCATGTGTATGTTTAAAGATATTCAAGGAATCACTACCTATTTTTATATTTATGTTTTCAATTACATATGCTCCTTTTTTATCTTGTTGTTTTCTGTCCTATTTTTGGTGTTCTATATGTCTTGAATGCCAAACTTAATGTAAACTGAGATACAAAATCAGTAATATTTTATGTGATAAGAACATTCAGCTTTTAGGTAGATAAACCAAAGAAGACTCCATATCAGTCACTGGATTGTTTAAATCACAAATAATATATTTTAAAACTTCTGATTAAAAGGCGATCCATATATTTCTTAATTCTTTACAGCTATCCTGGTTGTTCTGATGGTTTTGTTTCCTGTTACGGTAGCCCTAGTTCTTAACACTAAATGTTGGTAACGCTTTGTGGTCAATCTGCTGAGTGGCATATGACTTGTTTTACAATACAAGAATGTTAGCTTGTTAGAGTGGTTGATTTCCTGGCTCTGTTTTGCTGCATGACTTTTGGTAGGTCACCCAGCATCTGTGTGCGTCTGTTTACTTATCTGTAAAATAGGTATAATAGTGCTTATCTGCTTTACATTGGTAGTGTTTACAAAGCTCTTTTATGGTCTCATGTGAAAGGTGTAAGTGGATAACATTATTTATTATTATATTAAAAGTTCATCATTTTAATTAAACATTTTGGGCCAAGTGTTCCTGCAGTGCAGCTGATCTACACAAAGTGCAGGTCAGGGATGTGTTTGCAACAGTGGTTTAAAGATCACCTTTGCACTCCTATGTTCTTGGTATCCTGGTGCAATCTCTGTGCAGGGATGATCTCCTTGCTCAGGTCCCTGGAGCAGCTTGAGATCTGTTCTGACTTATGGCAGCTGTAAACGCCCACAAAGGGCCAAAAGCCACTTCCAAGAATCCATGTGAAGTCACACCACCTTTGCTCTGGCCGTTGATTCTTTCTCTGATATACCAATAGCAAGAATGAGTGATGTAATCACTGTAGCTCTCGCTGCTGCAAGATTATTATTACGATGGAGTGATCCCCACTGGACTGCTTAAATGGGTTAGGGCTAAATTCTACCTGCTGTCTGGTGCAAAGCAGCCATGTTGCACTACAGAATGTGTCCCTTCTTTATGTTGATAACTAAATATTAAAATATGAGCAGATTCTCTTTTCATATTTTTGCAAGTTGTGATGATTTGGGGAATCTGTACAATCTATGAATTCCCTGTGCCATTATGAATGCTCTGTATATATCTTTATCAAGCTGCAAACTCCATTTTGAATGTGCAACTCTTTGCCTTCTGTTACCTACATGTTGGACTGAAATTCCAAGGGGGAGTGGCTCAGGGCTACCAATAGGTTGTTAAATCTTGATGGTACTCTGTTCAAAAAGAAACATATTGAGACAAAAGGCTGGCTCCTATCTTGGAGAACTGATTTATCATGGGAGAGGTCACCTGATATGTGTCTGTGGTCACCTGCTGAGGCTGATTGGGGAATCTCCTGGCAACTGGGGCTGGAGGTTATAAAATAAAAAGGATCTGGCTGCAGCCAATTTAGAGGGAGAGACCAGACCAGACCAGATCAGAGATTCCATGTTCAGGAGGGCAGAGGAGAGAGGAAGAGTCCTGGGCCCTGGACTCTTTAGAGAACTCTCCAGAGTGGTGAGGAAACTGATGCAGGGAGAATGCAGCTACGTGTTTTTATTATATCCTGTTGATCTATGTATCCCTTGTGCTGTTAAGTAAAGAGTAACGGTTCAAAGTCTGTGTGTGTGTCTTTTAGCTTTTACTGTTGCATACCTCTTTGAAGAGGAATTCTGTAAACCCAACTGTTCACATCTTCAGTGGGATTCTGAAGAATGTGCAAAAGCTGCTGGAGAGGCTTTGAGGAGATGTCACTGTTTCAGGGTCTAGGCAGTTGGATCGAAGGGGGGATCCCCACTGCCAAGAGGGATATCAGATATGAGAGCTGCATCTCAAGTGCATTCATAGAGGCACAAAGCCAGGAATAGTGCCTAAATTCTCTCTAGCCCCAGCAAGAGTAGAGAATTGTAGGATTCAGCATTTGGATCCACTCACAGCAGTCTAACAGATCTGTGGCACAATGAAACCACTACAGAAATATATTAAAATATATATACCAGTTATTTTAGACATGTTTGCTCTGAAGCAATTGCAAAGTAGCACAAAAAGTATCATATAATAGCATTTGGCTTTGGATAATCAAAGTGCATTCTGTATGACACAAACCTCTATTAAGCCACTTACACAGATTATCCGCCAAAAATGCCCTGTCTTTGGTCTCAGTATGACTGACAACCAATTGCAAAGCAACATAAAAACTGCCATAGACTCAGTGAAATGACATTATTTTGTCTGTTATTGAAAACATGGCTATAAATTGCACTGAAGGAAAACTACAGTATTTTCTCCAAAAGCTCTTGAATTAAAATTGTGCTTCAACCCACTAAACATAAACGTAAATTGTTTTACAAGATTAGTAAATTTTTAAAAAGGGGTTGCAGTAGGATAGCCATATCTTTAGTTCCATAGGAAGTTACCCCTCTACTACAATACACATGTAAAATGATCCAGAATTTTCTTCACACAATGGAATATTTGATGCCTTCCAATTAGAAGGGTACATCTACACAGCACGTGGGAGCATGCTTTCCAGCATGGGTAGACAGAAGGGCGCTGACTCTGCTGAAGCTAGCATGATAAAAAATAGTAGTGTAGGAACTGGTAGCGTGGCAGGCCACCCAAGTACATACAAGCTCCTAGCTAACCTGCTATTTTTAGTGGGGCTAGCTTGAGCAGAGTTAGCGTGTGTTTGCTCTAGGGTGACCAGCTAGCAAGTATAAAAAATTGGGACAGAGGGTTAGGGATAATAGGTGCCTATATAAGAAAAAGCCCCCAAAATCGGGACTGTGCCTGCAAAATTGGGACATCTAGTCACCCTAGTTCACTCCCAGTTGCAGTGCAGACATACTCTTAGATGGAACAGCATTTGAAATAATACAGTCATAGATGTTAGAGAAAGGAAAAGTCTTAAAGTCTTGTGCATCTCTCTACAATTGTGGGGTTGTTCCTAATAGTAAATTATATAGAGGGCTTAGTACTCTCTAGTTTTAAATTTCTCATGAAGTGTATTTTCTTTGAGAAACTGTTCTGTAGTGTCACAGTTGACTTCACTTGTAAGAGTGTTTCTATAAATTCAGTATAAATATTCTTTCTTGTGTTCATCCCAGTCCTCCAATTTATAACCATCCTAATCAATCCCATCTCCTCCTTGCTGGTTACAGGTTTCAAATATTTCTAGAGTGTCATCTCCCACAGTTAGTTATAATTTAGGCAAATAAGGTGAAATTCTGGCCCCATTGACTTATCAATGGGAGTTTTCCAATTGACTTCACTAGGACTTGATTTTACTCATAGGGTTTTTAGGTCTCTCCTTGAAAGTCACTCTTTCTAACCTATGCTCTTTCTAGCCTATTAATAATCTTCCTTGATTTTTTAAATTAATTCCTGTCAATGTAAAGACATTTTTTGTATATATAATTCTTGGCAATTTAATAATACTCCAGGTGCTGCCTCATCATTACTATAATACAATTAGATTATAACCTCCCTTAGGATGACTTTGTGTAGGCAGTCCAAAGCTGTATAGGCTTTTCATTTCCCATCATAACACATTGCTTGTTCTCTGTAGTCACCTCTTGATCTTTTTTGATATTGCTGCTCTCCACATATGTTCCACACACTGAATGCATCCAAATTTCAAAGTAGACACAGCATGAATATGCAATCCTCGTTGATTTATCAGGCAAATTACTATACCTGTTTCTCCATAGCTTTTCTATCAAAGAAATTGTCCTAGGTGTCAAACTGTTTGTCCAGTGACTGAAAGGTTTCATGGGGTTCTCTGTTGTTATTTATATGTATATGGAGAAAATTGCTATATGTGAGTAATTTGAAAAAAATTCAAGTTTCAGCAGTAGTGATCTAGAAACCGAATGGGTTGAAAACACAATATTCCCGTGCATTGCTGCATATGTAATGTATGTGCAGCATATGCTGAGGTCTTTTTCAAAACATTTACATTAAACCTGTCAGGTATTTATGAACAGCAAAAATTAATTTCCCCCAGTTCTGTCATCAGTTAGAGAAATGGATTTCAGCACTGAAGACTGTCAGTGTTTCCTGAGTACCAGAACAGCTCACTTCAATGTCATAGAATTACACCAGGTGGCCTGCTAAGAGTCAGCTTAATGTGATTTCAAATGATAGGGTAGGGAATGTGAGGGAAATTAAAATAGTATCATACTTATGATTTAAAAGCAAGTTAATTACAAGGGCTTGTTAATAAACAAAGAAAAATCCAGGCTGTATTATCTGTTGTATAGCATATCGATAATGAACATGATACTATAAAAAATAAAATTTAACAGTTCGTAACTTTGAGTTGTCTAGGTAATACTTAATTAAATTGTTGACAGATGTTAGGCTTACTAATGTCTTTTTGTATTTTGAAAGAATTGTTAAATGTTGTTTCTAGCTTTTAAATTGTTAGTAAAAGAGCATTGTTTAACTGACAAGATTAACACAGTTATAGCCATTTTCTCTCTAAAATTGTTGATGATTTGTTTGATGCAAATGAAAAAGCATTTGAACGCAGCCAGCCAGTGCTTTGAAATCAAAATCTCTACATCTATACCCATGGTCCAGTAATTTCTATCTGTTCTAATGCTTCATTCCATATTCTTTCACTCCCATTTTCCAAGCTATTCATGAGTCTCTGGGTTCTCACAAATAGGTGCTCACAATCGGCTAGTTTTGATTAGTCCCTGCTGACTAATGTAGGGGCCAGTCCAATGGCAGGCATTACATCTGTTGTGCTCAAAGATGACTGAAGTCTAGTATTCCCAGAGCTAATTCATAGTTGGTTATTCATACACTTGACATCTGACTTCTTACTACTCATGTCAAAATACCTTTATGATCAATAATGCCTTATACTGACCTGTGTATTGAAAAAGGAAAGGAGAGCATACTGCTTAATTTATGTCTTGAAAAATGGGTTTAAGGAACTGGACAGTCGTGTTTATTTCAGTAAAAAAATCTTTTGCATTGTTTTAAAATTTGAAAATTATTTCAAGAACTGCAGTGTGATTCAGTGGATAAGGTACAGGCCTAGGAGTTATCAAGAGACCTGGCTTCTAGTACTTTTTGCCACTGACATGTCAGGTGGCCTTGGGAAAATCATTTAACTCTTTAAAAGCAGCATAGAGTCCTGTGGCACCGTGCTCCAGTACATCTATTAGTCTATATGGTACCACAGGACTCTTTGCTGCTTTTGCAGATCCAGACTAACACGGCTGCCCCTCTGATATTTAACTCTTTGTGTCTTAGTTTCCTCATCTGTAAAAGAAGAGTGATGATACTGTCATCTTCCCAGTAAAGCACTTATAAATCTTTGGATAAAAGAGCCAGACAAGTGATAAAGTATTTATTGTATAGATTTACAGAGTAGCTTGATATTCAAAGTAGGCTAATCATTGTGAACAAAATGTTTTTATTTTTGAAATGGCCCCGAAATTCTGTATAGTAATTTCCTGTTATTGGAAAGACACTTGTTGATGAGGTAAAACCAAATGTACTGAAGGCACTTTGTTACAATTTGTACTATCATACAGTTGCCCTCACTGCTCCAGGATTCCAGAGATCAGACTTCTAATTGGCATGTACTGCGAAAATAATTTGTAAATTTCTCAAAAGGTCACTCATGTAACTGAGGAGATACATTTTGATACATTTAAATTTATAATGGAAATGTTAGCAATATTTTGACCTTATTTATTTATTTATTTACATTTGGTGTACTGAATAAGTATACCAGTATTAATAAAACAGGAGGCCAACTGACTATATCTCTTGCTTATTATGAAGCCATAATACATAAAAGACACTTCTGATTCTGCACAGCACAGTTAAAAGACATGCATCATCTTACTGAGTTTCCAGGTTTTGTTTTTGAACCATTTAATCTTTTCAACAGTAAATGAGAGGCTGAAGGGCAGAATTCCTCTCCTTTTGAACTTTGGTCATACTTTATTTAAAAAAAAAAATTAAAGTAACTGTGCTGTATGAATTAAAGCTTTGCTTCTGTATCTTTATGCCAAAATGTGATCCATGAAATGTAGCTTACCAGATTCTTTGAAGCCACTTAAAAGGAAAAAATGGTTGGTATCCATTTCTTCTCTTGGATGTTGTATGCAATGTGTAAATGTCTCAGAAACTGGAAGATGCATGAAACAGTGACAGAGAATATGCCAAAGGAGATTGTATGTCTTCCTGCATATTTACACATTATAAAACTATAAAGAAATACCTATTATGGAAATATAAATTGAAGCATCAAACCTTTTACAGTCATGAGTTATTTCAAACAATTCTGACCATAAAAGTTAGAAATACTAGTTTATGAGTAGTCTGTTCTATCAAAAGAATCAATTTAAATGTGTTCGTATTGTACATTGGAAGTCCCACTTTGTCTTATATCAATGCATAAAAGTACCTTTAGTAGGCAAATCCACATTAATGAATTGAATAGCTCTTACATAGTGCTTTATTGGTACATCTTCAAAGCACTATAAACACTAATTAATCTCAATAATTTTTCTATCTAATAACAAATACATAGCACAGGCAAAACAGGCTGAGGTAGATAACATAACTCGTGAGTACTCCCATTGGAGACCCTATTGCTTTGCTGAATTATGGCCTTATGGGGATTCTCGCAGTAGAGTCAGGACTATGATATATTAAATACCTCTGATCCATTTTAATTCTCTTCTGTGGAGCTCTGAAGGATTCAGTTCTCAGAATTCTGAACATTCAGGAACTTCTGGCTGTCAGAGTGAGAGTCCAGTGTTCAGAGTAAAATTGCTGATAAGGTTGGCGAGCACCCTTGACATTTAAATCTGACTTACACACCACTTTGCAAGGTTTTCTTCAAGCTATTACAATATTTTTTTTGTTTTTTGTGATCATCTTTGCACAATCAAGAGAATGAGTGAACTAACTGTCTACAATTTCTCTAATCTTCCATTCTTAGCATGGTGCTTGTATTTCCACTGAAGTATCCCCAAGTTTTCATTTTAAGATATGCCAAAGACTATGGATAAATTTAAAGGAAGCAAATGGCAAATTTCCTGAATTTCAGAGAGACACGCAATAGGTAGACCTTGAAAGTTTAGACTCCTGGATAACACGTTTGAGGTGGGATACGGAAACAAGGAATGTTTTATGGAATTTAAATGGAGCAAGTGCTGAATTTTAGCTCTTTCTGACCAGATGTTTTTTGCAGAGCAAGGTTCTTGCCTCTAGAAATTTGTAGTGTGGCAATCAGTTCTTTGTCAGTTGTGTTATCAAATATGAACTGACTTGAGAGTTACTTGAAAATGAGAGCTTCTCTCTAAAAAGGAGATTTGGTCTGATGACCTCCAGATAAACAAAATTATTGAAGCAACAGAACTTGAGTGTGCTAGGATCTATAATTCGTTATTACTCTACACAACTTCATCCCAAACAGACCTAAATTGAAAGAACCCCCCCAGCTTACCAAGGAGTCAGAGACCTACAAGACAAGCAAGGTACAACTGAGCATGCGTGGCTGAATGACCAAAATTCAGGCCCAAGCATTACATTACCTTTGTATATGGTGGAAAGAGCCATATATACTTGGGAAAATTCATCATTCCTGAAGCTGCCCTCCAACAACAACAATAAAAACTGGAACTATGTTCTTGTGATTTTTGGATTTACACACAAGTGAAATTGATGAGAAGTCAAAAATTAGCAGTTTTTGCAAACTTTCTTACACAGCTTTATTATGATGTAGAGTTTCCATCAGAATGCTCATGAGGAGTATGTTTGCCATAAATTCTAATCCTGCCAACACCTTCACCACTTGCACTTTTTCATGCCTACTAACTAATAGTTTACTGTCTCATACCTACTTGGGACCCAGCTCAATAGAGTATGGATTGCTATTGGACAAACAATGCCAGCAGCAGAAGACACAGTTTTGCAATACTCAAGCACCAATACCAGTGGAGCCAGCTGCAGAGAGAAATAAGATTGCCCAGTAGCATGAATAGTAAATCTATTTGACCATCTGAATATTCTCTCAGTCTTCCTCCTGCCTCTACATCCAACCTCAAAACAGGCTCAGATTCCCAGACCATCACTTACTTTGAATTGTCATCTTGGTGGTTTGGGAGAGATCCTGGTGGCTTTGTATCTTCCTTCCCTCCAATGTTTACGGGGGCGGGGATGATGGGCTAGGGGCTTTCTTCTTCCCAGCTTTAGTCTTCTGAGGGAAGAAAGAACAAATTTCCCCCATCAACATGGCAGGAAAATCTTCTATTTCTGTGGCTGCTATATTGCTCCTGGACTCTAAGGGCTTGTCCATGTGGAGACTTAGTGGAGCGTAAATCTACAGCACACTAGCCTGTGGTGCACGAAGTCACTGTGTGGCTTCTGCTGCCATGGACTAAAAGCTCTGTAGTGCAGTGTTTCTTAAGCAGGGGTCCGGGACCTCCTGGGGGACTGCGAGCAGGTTTCAGGATGTCCGTGACACATGACTGGCGTTAGACTCACTGGGACCCAGAGCAGAAATCCAAAGCCCCATCACACAGGACTGCAGCCCAGGGCCCTGAGCCCTGCTACAGGGGTCTGAAGCCTAAGAAACTTAGCTTTGTGCTGTTGGGCCCCAGGCAATTGCCCTGCTTGCCATCCCCTAACACCGGCCCTGTAATGCAGAAAAACTGTTGTAGCACAGCTGGGCCCTGGAGTTTTTATAGCATGTCGTGGGGGGCCTCAGAAAGAAAAAGGTTGAGACCCACTGCTGTAGTGCATTTTAATATACTGCTGTTTGAAACAGTTCATGAGAGCACAGTTAGCATGTGGTAGGCTAGTGCCCTGTAGGGCTAGTGCACCGGGACTTGCTGTGCACTAACTCTTCATGTGGACAAGCGCCAAGGTGCCGCAGATGGTCCTACAGGTGATAACTACGGAAGGGCTGGGGAAGCCTTCCACATGATCTAGATCTTGCCTTTTCTTTGAATTGTAGTGTTCTGACTAGACTAAGCAAAAATGGGAATTTCTGTCCCATGATATTTCAGCATTAGTTTTTGCCTCAAATTGGGACAATTCAGGTTAAAATGACCCAAAATAAAATAATAATTTTTTGATTTTTCCCAATGGAAATTTTTTTTTGCAAATTCAAAGTTTTCTCTCCAAAAATTTACATGTAGTGGGAAATGATTTTTCCATTGAAAAATCCTTTCAATTCCTGACCACCTCTCTTCCTTAATTGGTCCCTATAACTTCAGGATGGAGTTCTTACAGTGCTTTTGTGATTTCTTCCAGCTCTTCGCTAACTAGAATATTGTCATCTACTATATAACATTTCCATTATAAGCATCATCGTTACTCTTGCATTGTGAATGAGTGCTGAAGTTCTTTATTTTTCTGGTAGCTGCTGCTAGACATTTTGCCACTGCTACAAGATCAGTTGTTTTCATCTATTTAAATTATATAATCTTTTCAATGTCATCCATTTTAGTATAGTAAAATCCTAGTAGCAAGACAGATAATTTATTCAGAATGGTAGACTATCTTTTCCATGTAAGAGAACAGGTGTGGGGGGGGAGGGAAGGAGGTGAAAAGAGCCAGAAAGACTTTAAATGACAAATAATTTGGTATTGAATAAAAGTACAAAAATAAACATAATTCTCTGCATTTACTCTGTATCACTTCTTCTTTTTATCATTATGTAGAAACTAGTCAGTGCTTAGAATTTCATATTCATAACACTAGGTTGGTTAAAGGCCTTGTAACTTATTTGCACTGGTCAACTTGTCCCTATTAACCAGAATTTCTGTTTGTACTGTCCCAATTCAGTAGCAGCAATTACTATTCAGTGCAGGTTCTTACACTGTGCCCATCACTGTGGTATCCAAGTACCTTCCAAAATATTTATTATCATTAGGCTAAACCATTTCTCTCCAGTAAAGCAACCTTCTTGATGAAGAGCATTCCAATTAAGTGGTGTCCAATGAGGTCTTCACCTTGATCACATTTGAGGTTTTCTGTCAGAAATCAATACAAACATTTTATTTAAATTTTCTTCACTAATTATAACTTATAAATCTATTGTAAGTAAAGTTTTAGGATGCATAGTAGGAAATCTTGGTCCCACTCGAGTCAATAGCAAAACTCCTGTTGACTTCACTGGAACCAGGATTTCACCCCATAATCTTTTATAAACTGATTTCAAATCTGTTCTCACTCTTACATCTCATCTCATTAACAATATCACTCCAATTTCGATTTTAGGCTACTCAAGGCAGAGATCTTGTCTGTACAGCTCCATGCCATCTATGGCAGTATTTAACTATCAATAACTGTACCAACCTCCCAGATTCTCAAATATTGTCCATACCCAGCTATTAATCTGGACTATTTATCTTTTTTTGTAGTAAGTCATAATATGGTTTGATGCTATTGATTTTGCAAGCCTACTACTTGTAATTATAATAATCTTTATTGTTTTAATTGTTGATTTAAGGCAACAACTGTGCATCAAATTGTGTACTCATTTCCAATTGGAATTCTGGTTTTCTACAAAAAGGATGTACTATTGGGTGTACTGCTGAAAATCCCCACAAATTTGTTGCCTGACACTTTTTTTTTCCATTTTAAAATATATTTTGTAGTGCATTAAACATGCTCTACAATTGTAATATTTGTTGAAAAATATGGGAGAGCCAAGGCTCCCTTGTGGTGTTGGGTTTTGTCAGGGGTGGATTTACCATGAAACAAACAATGTGATGGCACGAGACCCTGAACAACACGGGAGGCCCCAAAATGCACGACAAAAGCCATCTGACAGTCTTCTCCTAAGTCCCGGCCAATGACACAGCAGGGCTCAGGCAAGCCGGCTGCCTGCATGCCATGGCCAGTGGCCCCAGACCACTCACAGAAAAGGCTGGCTGCTGTTATGTCTCTGTGTGCCCCTGGCAGGGGGGAGGCAGCTCCGTGCACTTTTCAGGGCAGATACCTCATTTTCTGTTATAGAAATAACATATAGGGGGAAGATTTAAAAAAAAAAAACTCTTATTTTTTAATAATAGCCTAGACATTAGTAAATTGCATATTGAATTTTTTTTAAAGGAAGAACAAAATTGATTGTCAGTTGTAGGAATGCTTGTATAAAAGAGAGCTGCTGTTAATTTTCAGATTATTGGAAACAGGTTTAATCATTTGCATGTTTACAAAAAACAAAAACCAGTTCTAACTCTTGGCTCAAATCTTGTTTTAACTGTACAAATTAACTTTTAGAAAATACAAAATTCAGTATCAACTCAGTTACAGGGTGATACAACAATTATTAATCCAAGTTATTGTTTCTAAAGTAGAGTAACAACATTAGAAGTCAAATATATTTTACTGTTTTAGTGGGAGTGCCTAGAGATACAACTGCTTCCTCATTAGGTTACTGTGTATGTGGATATGTCATTGTTTGCCGCTTTAGTTAGGCTTTCTGCTAAAAATCACAGCATGAGTTTAAACTGCTGCAACCGTTATAGAGAGCTAACATCTCACTAGCGGTCTGATAATAGGATGAGAGGAGAAATATCAGTCTTTAATTTAACATGTAGCATTTTCCCTCCTCAACCCATTTACAATGTTCTAAAGTGATCCTTTGACTGGCAGTCAAACAGGTCCCAATACCAGATTTATTCCTAGCAGAAGATGGATTTTAAAATATGGAGTGTAAGAAAAATGCATTGTCTTTTAGAAAATAAAAGTGCTGTTGATGTCTTACCAACACCATTTTGTTTTGTGGAGACAATAATTTGAGATGAAAATATTTTTTGAAAATTTTGACAAAAATTAAAACTCAAGACATATTTCTGTTAATAATTGAAACAGAACACTACTTCTGAGCCTTTTCCAGAAGGTATCATTTGCCTTAGATCTGTCATGGGGAAAATTACTATGTAGATTGTCAGCTTTTGGCAATAATATTCTGTAGCTTCTGCTCTGGCTTGAACAATAATAATAATAATAATAATAATTTAAATAGAGGCCCGTAAAATCAGACCCCGTGACATCTCTTGTGTACAAACTAGATACATGGCTTTGGCCAACTGGAGGTTCAGAGTCTGACATTTAACCTTGAAAAGATCTTTTGTTGGCCCGCAGCTGCAGTTGTCCTTGTCTTGGACTTGCCAACCTTTAGTATTATTTACAATGGTCAACACTTTTGTGTGCTGCTTCTCTTCGGAGACATACATCAGGCTAGGCTCAGCCTCATTCTGCCATGACCATTTCCATCATCACAAGCCCTTGATCTGTTTCACGTTTTATGGAATCGATAAATCTCATCCCTAAAGAGTCCAGCAGGCCTTTGATTCCTGACCTGACATTTGCTAATGCTATTCCTGATGACCTGCCACTACGGATCTTCAGAACTGCACTCTGTGTTTGACAACACTCATAATATGAATCAATATTTAGCATTCAGTAAGTGAGCTGGGGAGTCATTTTATTGCTGCAAAAGGCTACATTGCCCCTGGGCATCTGTCAGAAATGGGTAGTTATTAATAGCCATCTCTTTTCATTTAGCATAGTCAGTAGGGGTCAGGCATGAAATGATTTAATCAGTTTATGATATCTGTGACAGAGAGCACTTAAAATGTATTCACAAAATTTAGGAAGAAGTGTCCCTGGGCTGTTGTAATGTTTTCCTCATTTAATTTTCTCTGAAGTTGATACAGTACACTGGGAGGTTGACCATGTTACAAAACTACCCTTATTTTGTACTCTCTTACTTCATATGTATCTCTATATGCATTTTTTGTATTTAAAGGAAAAAATATGTTTAAATTACAGTGTGTCAAGTGCCCTCCTCATTGATTGTGGTGATCATCTTGGAAAAACATCTGAGAACATGAGTTTGTGGGCAGAGTGAAAGGAGATGATGAATTTCACATGTCTAAAAGAGGGCAGAACTGGCCCAAAGTACAAGTTACACAGATTCATTCTCCCAGAGTTTAGAAATCTTGAAAAAATTGGATGCATTAGTTAAATTTTCCCATGACTGGTTCTTACAGAGAAGATCACCGTAGGTGTCACTGACATTGGCAATGTTACAGCAGCTCCATTTTCTTGACCAATTTCTCCGTGTTAAACAGACATTTCTTTAATCTCTAGTATTTCTTCGCTTTTCACCTACTTTGTCTAAAACATAGCTGAATATCCTGGACAATGAATGTAAAATCTCACTCTCCAATCAGGAGCATTTCTCTGTCTCCCCCTTGTAATATCCTGGGGTGTTTTACAGAATAAAATTTTGTTTCACACTCTTGCCCTTTTTGGAGGAATCGCTTCAAGAATGCTTTTCCATCGACTATAGAATAAAAATAATGTTCCTTTCTCTTTTTTAATGGTTGTTCCTTTATTCCAGATACTGAGGTAGTGACTGTGACAGTAATCATGTGACGTTCTATAGTGTGGCTTTGTTGCATCTCCCTAAAATATGCATTGATTTCATTAGTAATTGAGAATGAAAACAGCTGCTTCTAGGCATCAGCTGTAATAGTGTTAGGTGCATTAACTTAGATACGATGTATTAAGGCAGCTTCATCAGCCATTTCCCATGATTCTAGGTAGTTCTGTGCATTTAGTTACTCATGTAAAAGGACCACTCAGTGAACAAGAAATACACTTTGCTTATAGTACTTCAGATTGGAAATGTGCTGCTTTGTTCAACTACGTTACAAACAGAAAGGGGGAAACACACATTCACTAAACAGGAGGTAAGAGGGAGTGTAGCATAATACTCTGAGAAACCCACTTAACACAGTTTGCTCTAGGGTAGTATATGAAATCTACATTGACTGGCGAGTACTGGGTTCTTTGGGCCTCACTCTCTGTCCTTAGCATCATAGTCATGGTTCTGTTTTTGAAAAAGCTTGCTTCCTTAACACTTTCCCCTCCATGGTAGGATGGAGTAAGTCCAAATGAGTTCTTATCTTTTTTCCCATCAGTGCCCATCATAGTTTGGGGAAGTATTAAGCCAGTTTTGTTTCAAAGCTCCCATTAAGCATCATTTTCATCCCCTTTAAAAGTCTTCACAGCTCTCTGCTAGAAACTTCTAATTATGTCAAATGTGCATCCACTATGATTAAAAACATTTTTCCTGTGTATGGGCCTTCAAAGTCAATATATATGCAGAACATTTCCCAAGGTCAAAGGCCAACACGGTAGCCAGGATGATGCCATGGCCAGCCTGCCTTGGTTTTCACTGAAGAGACCCACAAGTGGTTTGTGATCTCTCAGCTGGTTTTGTGATATATGAAATTAGAACTGCCATACTCTGAGGACAGGAATTCAGTTCAACGTCCTGCTCATAATCTTTAGCTAAATCTGAGAATATTTTTCTGAGATCTCAATAAACAGTCAATGTATATTTTGTTTATTTTAGATCCAGCCTAAATTGGGGGACTTAACTTCCTCAGTTTCCCTTCCACTCATGGAATGATCATACTGTCGTCTTGTCACTAATTTGACTTCCTGAAGCTGAGATAGATATTTTGAATTCCTGAGCTTTGTGGACATGAAGACATAGTTTCCTTAACTTTGTTTGTACTGTACAAAGCAGACTAGATATGAACAGTGCATTTTTCCCTTAATTGCTCAGTTAGGAATAATTCAGCAAGTGGCAGTGTGTATGATGGAAAGTACAAGAGTAAAAAGTCTTGTAGGTGATGCTTTAAGGATAATTTCATTTTTCCCTGCTCAACACTTCATGCTTGTTCATAAGTGTATTTTTTGGTGTCTGTGTTGATCTTTCTGCAGCTACTCCTGTGAAAAGCAGGTAAGGTGTTAACTATTGCATGTTTAATTTAGTTGAACTTTATAAATTGTGGAATTCTTCTGCAGGGGAGTGTTTGCTTTTAGCTACTTTGACTATTAATCACAACAAAGAAGTATTTCCTATCCTTTTTATTAAAATAAATATAAACATGCCACCGTATTCTGTACTTGAGTTGTATTTTCACTGACGTAGAGTTAACGTTAGTGACATGTTGTTTCATACAAATGGGTACAGCCTTGTATTTTTAGCTTGCTGTCTTTTCAAGTCCTGGCCACAAGAAACAGTTTCTTCCTCAGGCCTGTATGCCACACATTCTAGAGTGTTCTTTCTATGGAGCTTTCTGTTTAGGGTGGAATACAGTTTTCCCTCCGTGTCAAATCTGCTGAGGATACGAATTTGTTTCAGCCACCACAAGAGAGCCTTGGTTCTTTAGTCCAAGATGTAGTAGCTCACACTTTTAACTCTGGAGGTTCCTGTTTCGAGATGGCGACTATCACTTTTCCATTCTTTCTTGGTAGTGGTAAAGTGCTATCAATCCTAGTTCTCAAATTAAGCAACTTTGTTTTGTTCAAGGTTGATCTTTTCTCACTTCATATGGATTAAAAACTGCCTTAACAATAAAATTTTGGCCTATCATTCATTGTGTCCTACTTTGTTTCTTGCAAAACAGAGACGCTCACCACTGGGTGAAGCTTCATGTTCACAGATTTACCATCTAATATCATTTTAATAGCCAGTTCTTCTTCTTACTCCTAGGCAATGTAGGCTCTGTTCTAGCATTCATTGAAGCCAGTAGGACCCTTTCTGTTAACTTCAGTGCAGTCTGGATCAAGCTCATAGATTGCAAATATTCCCACTCATTCTTGGTAGAGATGGAAGTCTGTCTTCCCCTCAATATATGGAGTTGATTTCTGCTGTTCTGTGCAATATTCCCAGTTTTGGACCATACAACACACTTTTCTTTCTTATATTTACTGCTGTGAGGTATTGTCTTTCCCCCTTGTCTATAATGTTATCACTCCTGTAACGCTTTTCTTTTCCTTGATTTCTTTTGCTCATGAATACACTGAAGAATTATTTTATTAAGATACTTTTTTTTTTTTTGTTTTATCAGAAGCTTTGTGGTTTTGCTGTACCAGGTACCCTACTTATCCTAGTTGATTGTATGGTGGTGTTTCCTCGTAGTTCTAATATATGTTGCATGGACATCTCCTTTTCTAATGCGGTTTCACAGGCAGACTCCTCCTCTCTAATCCCCGACATCCAGGCCATATGCAAATCGTCGTGCTTTTTCTTCACGTCTCCAAGATCCACTGGTATTTTTCCCATCTCCATAGCCAAATATCTCATTGAGGCCTTTATTAAGTCCTGCCTTGGCTAGTGCAACAGCCTCCTGTCTAGCATCCCAAATACATTGCCTTCATGTTCATATAAAATGCAGCCACTAAACTCATTTTCCTTGTCTATTGATTTCTATCATTGGCTCCCCACTTTGAATTCTTCCACTGGCTCCCCAGCTGCTATTGCATACAAATAGAGCTGCTTGTTGCTACTTTTGAAGCTTTAATTAACTCTGCCTTCCCTGTCTATCCTCCGTTGTTCACATTACCCTCTGTTCTCTCCATTCTGCCAGTGCCCTCAGCCTTGTCCACTGTTTGTCAGTTTCTCACACAATCACCTCCATGCCTCCTTCCACAAACGTTGAGTCGAAAAGTTACTAACAGAAACACACTTTCTTGCTTATCTTCAGTATGTCACTAACAGTCTCCAGTGGTCCAGCATCTCCAAGAGATTAAAAATCTTTGTTTTCCTCATATACGGTAATGTGGGATGTGATACTGAAGTCATTTTCTTTTCAGTAGAAGCATACTTCTTTTTTATGTTCACAAATTCATTGCCAACTTAGTAGCACGTATGTGTGTTTTTTATAAGGAAAGACAGAAACCTTGATGTGTCCTACCAACAATCCACCATGCTTTATTGTTCACTCTTCAAATGCAAACGTAATCAAATTCCTGTTACTAGCATTTCCTGTGCCATCAGATACTATAATTAGAGTTCCCACTAAAGAGTTGTTGAACATTGTGGGCCCAAATCTGCCACTCTAATGGCTTGTCTACATTGGAAGTTAAGGCAGCATAGTTAACAGTGTGATTTTAAAGTGCATTAGGGCTTGTCTTTGTGTTATGGGAATGGACAGTAGAAAGGGGTGATTTCTAAAGCACACCAATGTATAGTGCATAAACTGGTTCTTGTAGACCCTGCTGGCAGGTCCCTCGTGCAGGCAAGGAGCACCAGGGAACTTTTAGTTTTCACCAGCAGGGTCTACTTGGCTCACTTAGTGCAGTGCTTCTCAAAGTCGGGCTGCCGCTTGTTCAGGAAGAGCTCTTGGAGGTCCAGGCCGGTTTGTTTGCTTGCTGCGTCCGCAGATTTGGCTGATCGCAGCTCCCACTGGCCGTGGTTCGCCGCTCCAGGCCAATGAGGGCTGCGGGAAGCGGCGTGGGCCAAGGGATGTGCTGGTTGCCCTTTCCACAGCCCCTATTGGCCTGGAGCAGCAAACCGTGGCCAGTGGGAGCCGCGATCGGCCGAACCTGCAGATATGGCAGGTAAACAAACTGGCCTAGCCCGTCAGGGGCTTTCCCTGAACAAGCGGCAGACTGGCTTTGAGAAGCACTGACTTAGCGCACAACACATTGGAGCACTTTAGACCACACTGCTCTAGTGCAGATTGCTGTGCCATATAGACAAGCCCTTCAATAAAGCGCTTTAATCCCTTGTGTGGACGCTGTCATTCAGAAGTAAGGAGGCCTTAGTTTGCTTCAGCTAGTGAACTAAAGCCACATTACTTCTAAACAATAGTGTTTACGCAGGGGTTTAATGAACTTCAGTGCCTGATGCACTTTAAATTTAAACCTTTAGTTAATTTGGCTTACTTTTCATTGTAGAAAACCCTAACTCAGATTGGCTAGTATCTTGCTTTTCAAGTAGTCCAATTGATTTCAGTGAAATTACCTGCAGAATGAATAAGGATGATGAAATCTGGTTACCCCTTGCTATATTGCAGCAGGTGAAGTATATATATTGTGTTATAGTTATGACACTTACTGTTTTATTATATGATATCAAAATGGATCTCATGAATGCTGTAGTAGAAGACAAACTTGAGCTGGGGCCAGTGCATGACTCCATATGATTTATTTTTTTAGCAGAATGTCTTGCAACTATTGCACTCATTTTGTTGCACAGCAAATCTGGAGTGGATTGGGGAGTTTTTAACTTGAAGGGGGAAAGAAACCAAACAACCCTGAATCTTGACCTTTGATTGTAGTGCTTTCTTCAGTTTATTATCACAATAGTTATGAGTGTACTTTATGCCTCTCTGATCAAAGTCTAATTTGACCTTGACCTTGTAGCTGGTAGAATATCTGTTAGATGTATGATAAATCTTGAGGCAATTACATTAGTATTCCTAAGTTATATAAGTTTTGACCTCTTGACCATCTTACTCTCTTGTCATTTGAATAGTTACATTTAATGGAAGTATTCTTTTCTTTTCTTTCTTATTTGGGATTTTTTTTTCCTGTCCAAGAAGTGGTTCTGATTTTTTGTTAAAACAAATAACTAATTAACAGGATTTTAGTTGGTTGGTTGACCAAGATGGTTGGTTGACCAAGAAACACAGGAAAGTTTGCCCTAGGTATCATGTCAATCAATAATAACAATCAAATATTGTCATAGATTTGTTTTTTAGTTCCAGAATTGATATGAGCAGATGGAAGGAAATTATCATGTCAACCCACAAATATTTCTGTGTCTTAACAAAAATGATTTTATTTGAATGAGAATGAAATATAGTAGAATGGCAGTCAACAGAAGAAAATGCATGATTCTTTGAATACATTATTGGGTACAAATTATTTACTTAGCATTTACAGCAGTGTTTCTCAAACTGGAGTAGCCACTTGCATAGGGAAAGCCCCTGGCGGGCCGGGCCGGTTTGTTTACCTGCCCCATCTGCAGGTCCAGCCGATCGCGGCTCCCGCTGGCCGCGGTTCGCTGCTGCAGGCCAATGGGAGCTGCTGGAATCAATGGCCAGTAAGTCCCTCGGCCCGCACCACTTCCAGCAGCTCCCATTGGCCTGAAGCAGTGAACTGCGGCCAGTGGGAGCTGCAGTCAGTTGGACCTGCGGACGGGGCAGGTAAACAAACAAACAGTGACATATTCCCATTGATTCGGGGGGGGATAGCTCAGTGGTTTGAGTTCAATCCTGGAGGGAGTCATTAGGGAACTAGAGTAAAAATCTGTCTGGGGATTGGTCCTGCTGAGCAGGGGGTTGGACTAGATGACCTCCTGAGGTTCCTTCCAACCCTGATATTCTATGATTCTATGAAAAACCAGATGAAAGCTGACTGAGAAGTTGGCCAATAATGTCTCCATTATTTACATTTAATGGTCATTTTGTTTTTCCTGCATTGTTTCTTCATTTGTTTTATCTTGTGATGGCCTATTCCTGGACTTATAGACACTCTGTTCATTTTTGCCTTTCCTCACATTATAATTCATATGATAATTTTGATTAACTTTATTAGCTTGTATTGTATTGTTTTCACTTTGTGTTGGTATGATCTCGAGAGGTTGAGTTCATATCAACTTGAGAAGACAATAATCTGTTCAGGTTGAAATTCACACTAGTGCAGAGGGACAGTGCACCACTGTGAATGTCATTCTTGATGAATAAGGAACATTTATGTAGTTAGTACATGTTGCCCACATGATGATATGTGATGTTGTGTGAATAGAGAGACATTGTGCAGGAAGAATCAGCACGGTTTAGAGAGAAGGTTGAGTTGGAGATGATGTCCAAGTTCTAAGCCTGAGTGATAGGGAAGATGATACAGTAGAACCTCAGAGTTACGAACACCATGGGAATGGAGGTTGTTCATAACTCTGAACAAAACGTTATGGTCTTTCAAAAGTTTACAGCTGAACATTGGCTTAATACAGATTTGAAGCTTTACTGTGCAGAAGAAAAATGCTGCTTTCCCTTTATTTTTTTTAGTAGTTTACGTTTAACACAGTACTCTACTGTATTTGCTTTTGCTTTTTTTTTTTTTTTAATCTCTGCTGCTTCCTGATTGTGTACTTTTGGTTTCAAATGAGATGTGTAGTTGACCGGTCAGTTCATAAGTCTGGTGTTCTTAACTCTGAGGTACTACTGTAGTGTTGTCCACAGTGATTGAAAAAGGAGCAAGGGGGGAACTTGTGAGGAGAGATAAAAGCTCTGTTTTGGCCATATTGCACTTAGTCTGACAGCTGCACATGCCGTAGAAGATGTCAAAGAGACAGGCTGAAATTTTAGTTCGGACAGGAGGAGATAGATCTGGAGTGAAGAGGTAGATCTTTGAGTCATCAGCACACAGCTGATAGCTAAGGTTGTGTTAGTGAATGAGACTGCCCAGAGGCAAAGAGGTAGGAAACAAGTGTAGGCACCAAAGATGGAACCTTTGGGACTCCCACAGGAAGTTGGAGAGGGGATGAGGAGGATCCTCTGAATGACATGCTGAAGGAGCAGTTAGAATGGTAGGAAGAGAACCAAGAAAGGACTAAGTCATGAAAGTCTTTGGAGGACAAGATTTTAAGAAGAGGAACATAGTCAATGGTCTAACAGGCGGTTAACTGGTTGAGGATGATGGGGATAGGGTGCTGGTTCTCAGCATTGGTAGGAAGAAATAAGTAGACACTTTGAGAGCAATTTCAATGGAGTGCAAGCGGACAGAAGCCAGGCTGGAGCTAGGATGGAACTGGAGTAGAAGAAACTCCAGACAGCCATTATAGACAATGGTTTCAATGAGCTCAGAAATGAAAGGAGGTGTGTTGGTAGTTGGAGAGACAAGTGAGCTCAAGCACTATGAGATGCATAGTATGCTTTTGAGTGCTGTAAAATGAGGAATAATTAAAGTTATTTATACATTTTAAGTATACATAAATCCTCATTTACTTTCTCAACATATTTCAGTCAATGCCTTTACATTATTAGGTTTAATTATTCCTTTGAGTTTCTTTTATTTAAAAAATGTATATTCCAACTGAACATTTTTAGTATAATTTTGTACATATTTCTTGTGGTGGTAAACCAGAATGCTAACTTGTCAGGAACTGTTAGCAAAGAAAGAATCTCCTTGTGTGTGCAAATTTCCATGGAATAAAAATGTTAGACATATGCTACAGTTCTGAATGGTGTGACATAGAAGTCTTTGTTTGAAAAATCTGTCATTTTCAGCAAGTGACAGACACTATACTCAAGTGCCTGTAATTGACCAGTACAACATTGACATCTGACACCCAGTTGACTGAGTGACCCAGAAGGTTATATAGGTAGGTGGCACATAAAATCCCCATGTCAGGCTTTCTCTAGTAACTGGAATATCTGTGACATGAGGGTAAACTACCCATAACTGACTTCTAAAAAACCTATCCAAAAATCTAACCCTCTGGACAGGTCTACGTTGTATACAGCATTACCCATTGACTTTGAGATATATCTTGCTTTTGTTCAGAGTATTACATGATTAGATTTCTTGAAAGTTACAAATACCTCATCAGAATTGTATTTCACGGCCAAGGATCGCTACATAGATGAATGGCAAGATTCATAGAGGCTTTGTCTCTTTTTTTCCTTTTTCCTCCTTATGTGAGATGTTGCCTTGCTATATAGAATATCTGTTGGAATGTCACACTGCAGTTATAAAATGACTAGAAATTAAGGTGAAAACGACCTGTTAATCCATATCAAATCCATTTCACTTATGGTGCAGTTATTGTTCTGTGTGGTGCATAAATAAGTCATAATCAGTAATATAAAAATGATTGAAAAGGACTCTTTGTATAGAAAGAATAATTTGTACTTTATTTAAAAAATACAGCTTCTTTATTTAAAAAATACAGTTATACACACCCATTTATAGTCCATTTCTTGGGATCTTTTTTTAGACAGCCCAGTATAAACTCTATTCAAACACTAATCCAAGCTTTTGGAATATTGTTGACTCACTCTACATCATTCCACCAAATTTCATTATGCAATTTGTAAAAAATAAAAAATAACATTTATTTCATTTCTGAGGAAAAATAGCATATTCCTTTCACTATAATGTAAAAGATCAAAACAGCCATTTCAGAATTTCTCTCAAGGAATCCTCCACTCAGTAAATCCATATGATTTGTTTATCATTCCTTACCTACCAACACTTGTACCCAAATGTTGAGATGGCAGTAGGCCCCTGTCACTGCAAAATAGGCCAGTTTCAATGGGTTATGGATACCAAACGCTATCTGAATGAAGAGCTAGCATAATGCTGAAAAAACTGGGACTGTTTAGCTTGGAAAATAGATGACTAAGGGGAGATATGATAGAGGTCTATAAAATCAGGAATGTTGTGGAGAGAGTGAATAAGGAATAACACAACACAACACAAGAATCAGTGCTCACCCAGTCAAATAAATAGGCAGCAAGGTTAAAATAAACAAAAGGAAGTACATTTCACACAACGCACGGTCAATCTGTGGAACTCATTGTGAGGTGATGTTGTGAAGGCCACAACTATATCTGGGTTCAAAAAAGAATTAGATAAGTTCATGGAGGATAGGTCCATGAATGGATGTTAGCCGAGATGGTCAGGGACACAACCCAATGTCCTGAGTGTCCCTAAACCTCTGACTGCCAGATGCTGGCACTGGATGACAGGGAATGGAAACTGATGATTGCCCTGTTCTGTTCATTCTCTTTGAAGCATTGGCCACAGTTGAAAGACCGAATACTGGGCTAGATTATGGTTTGATCCAGTTAGGCCGTTCTTATATTCATATGTTCTTATAATTTTATGAGGTAATGGCAATGAAACAAAAATGGTTACCATAAAAAGATCAGTATTTGTCAACACTTACCATACAATGGACCTGTCATAACTATAAAGGGAAGGGTAACAACCCTCCTGTGTACAATACTATAAAATCCCTCCTGGCCAGAGGCACCAAAATCCTTTTGCCTGTAAAGAATTAAGAAGCTCAGGTAACCGGGCTGACACCTGACCCAAAGGAACAATAAGGGGACAAGATACTTTCAAATCTTGAGGTGGGAGGGGAGGCTTTTGTTTGTGCTCTTTGTTTTGGTGGATGTTGGCTCTTGGGACTAAGAGGGACCGGATATCAATCCATGCTCTCCGAGTCTTTCTGAACAAGTCTCTCATGTTTCAAACTTGTAATAGCCCTGCAAGGCCTATTAGTTTATCTTTTTTTCCCTCAACTTGTGAAGGTTCCCTTTGCTAGAGGGAGGTATCCCTGTTTTGCTGTAACTTTGAAACTAAGGCTAGAGATGGTTCCTCTGGGCTCTTTGACTCTGATTACCCTGTAAAGTTATTTTCCATCCTGATTTTACAGAGATGATTTTTACCTTTTCTTTTTAATAAAATCCTTCTTTTAAGAACCTGACTGATTTTTCCATTGTCCAAAGACTCAGGGATTTGGGTCTTTGATCACTTTGATCAATTGGTTAGAATATTATTCTCAAGCCTCCCGAGGAAAGGCGGGTGTAAGGACTAGGGGGGATATTTTGGGGTGGAGGAACTCCAAGTGGTCCTTTTCCTGTTTCTTGTTAAATCACTTGGTGGTGGGAGCGTACCATCTTCTGCTTCTATACTTGCTGGAGAAAATCTGTCCATGAATGCTCCTTGTGATGCATGAATCCATCTGGCTCACTGGTATCTGAAATAGTGCATCTTTCCATATATGTAAAAAAGGAAGTAACTGTAGTTATCTAGTATATTTTTGTAAACAGTGACTTTTTTAATGATGACTACAGTTTACCTTACAACGGATTATGAATGATTCAGTCCAAGATGGAAGCCCTGACAAATGGGCAACCAGCTGAAAGACTATTTCCTGCAACTTCCTTGGGTATAATGGATTTTATTGTTCTCCTTTGTCTAAGAGATGGCAAAAAACACAAAAAAGACACTGCATAATTTATTTTTGCATGAGAGACCTTCATTCCCTTATGCTGCATTTATATGGGAAGCATATGAAGGAACAAGTGCAGAAAATAGCTTAGCCATGGATCAAATTAGATGGGTACAGTGATATGCACACATTGTGAGACAGTACATTAAAATACCTGTTAGCAGAGCCCTGACAAGCGTGAAAGGAAAACTGTGTCTGTCTTTTAGGGTGATCAACTGTAGTGTTGTTGTCATTCAGCCACAGAAGACACTGCCCTGTGTTGATCCGTCTCTATTCCCTTAGTACATGCTGAATTCTATCATTAGTATGTCATCCAGGTGAGTGAGTTCCATGTGGAGGCATACAGCAAGTGCTTCTCTTCATGCCCTGCAGTAATTGTAAGAGGTATATGCTAATCCTAAAGATCTAAGAAGTTTTAAGAGGGGGAATTTTAGTTCCTCATTCGTGTTTAGGCTATACAGCTGTTGTGTCATAAAGATCTAAAGAGAGCTTCTGGGTTAACAAATCAGAACCTGGGATTTTTGCTGACTACCGTATTGTCTCTTACCTTGTCTATACTATACTTACTCCCTTCATCCAGTCACCATAGCCAACTTTGATGCCCCATCTATTTCCTTATTTCACCCTTAAGTCTTCTCCCAGGGAACTGCAGAGACTGTGCCAACCCTGCCCCCCGGGCATGAATGAGTCCCCAAGTGGCAGGGAGGCAGTAGGGCCATTATTCTGCCATCCATCCCCAAACCATCAGGTTGTGGAGGCAGTTGGCTGCAGAAAGCAAACTACACCCTGTGAGAGGATGAAACAAAGGCTGTTCTGCTGCTGTGTGCTTGGCAGCGCCTAGCCTGGTGTTTCTGGGGAAGTGTGGCTCTGCTATACCCTATGCTGTAGTCTGTCCTACAAGGGGTCAAAATAGGACTCTCAACCTTAAAATGGCTTTCAGAAAAATATGCATTTTAGAACATATCTTTTAAAAAAGATAAAAAGGAAGGGTAACAGGATAGTGTGTCCTGGAATACAGGATTGATAAGCCATCACAAAAGCCTGGGTTCTGTTAAGAGCGCTTCACTTGTTGCACTAGTATACAGTTAAAGAGCTTACATGTAAGTTTTGCATAGATAGTTGTAAATTGGATTTATATGATAGAGCTAAAGAGCATTTCTGAAGCCCAAAGTGTCCTTTATGACAGTGTCTTAGGTTAAGGAGTGGTTGAATAATTATTTGTTTTTTATAGAAACAAATCTTTTTTAAGTCTGTCTGGGCACTTCAGTTTAAGCCAGGATCTTAAAATATGCAAAATTTATTTTCATGATGGTGTCATGAAATTGCTGTTTAGAGTATTAATCATCAGGAAGGGATGAAAGTTAGAAGCAGATTTGAGCCCACATAAACTGATGGATTAAGTATCAGAGGGGTAGCCGGGTTAGTCTGGATCTGTAAAAGCAGCAGAGAATCCTGTGGCACCTTATAGACTAACAGACGTTTTGGAGCGTGAGCTTTCGTGGGTGAATACCCACTTCGTCAGACGCAGGTAGTGGAAATTTCCAGGGGCAGGTATATATATGCTAGCAAGCAAGCTAGAGATAACGAGGTTAGTTCAGTCAGGGAGGGTGAGGCCCTGTTCTAGCAGTAGAGGTGTGAAAACCAAGGGAGGAGAAACTGGTTCTGTAATTGGCAAGCCATTCACAGTCTTTGTTTAGTCCAGAGCTGATGGTGTCAAATTTGCAAATGAACTGAAGCTCAGCAGTTTCTCTTTGAAGTCTGGTCCTGAAGTTTTTTTGCTGCAGGATGGCCACCTTAAGGTCTGCTATAGTGTGGCCAGGGAGGTTGAAGTGCTCTCCTACAGGTTTTTGTATATTGCCATTCCTGATATCTGATTTGTGTCCTTTTCCGTAGTGACTGTCCAGTTTGGATTAAGTATTCATGCATTTGTACACTACTGGAAAAGTGCAGGATTTTTTATTGAGGAATGTGACTGTAAACGTGTTTTTTATACATGGTCTATTTCTTGCTCTGTTTCCTTTGGTTGCTTTTCCTTGTGCGATCATGAATTGCTAATGCTCTTCTCTTGTTTCAGTGCTCTTTTGTTGCCAGCTCATTCTCTATTGGATCTGTGGTTGTGTTGCCCAAATCTGCTTCTCCAAGAAGACTTTGGTTTCTCTAATTATATGCAGGGATATCTGCTCTTCAAGATCAAAATCTTTTCTTCTAATTGGCCAGTTTATGTACAGGAAATGTTTTCTGTGTTCAGGCAGAAAACAAATCTTGGCACATTCCCTGTAGGTCACAATAACTATTGCATTACTGACTATCATTGTCACTGATTTAGAAATGTACCTCTCAACCCAGAATCTGCAGCTATGCCTTAGAAACTCATCTGTTCCTGTTTCATGCATGCTTTACTTTGTATAAACTGAAAAAGAAAACAAAAAGGAAATTATGTGTATGGATTGTCACTAGCAGCCTGCGTAACAAATGCTTGCTGAATATTTTTTCCAAATGAACATTTGTAGTATTATAATCCACATGTAACCATTAAAGGACTGTCAGATCTCTACACCACAGAAGATGGTACTACACTAGTATGAAATGTAATAGGATGGGATGCTCTTGTACATAAGGAACAGTAATATAATTTTATAGGTATCTTTTTAGCATGTTGAAGCAGTAAGCCAAATAGATTTTGACATAGGGATCTTATTCCTAAAGAAAAGGAACTATTGTTTCTCTGGCACCATTCCAAAATTCTACAGAAATCCACATGGTAACATTATTCTGTTACAAATAAACACCAGAAGTATGTGAGGATTTTTTTTCACTTACAAAAATCAAATACACCTCTACCCCGATATAATGCTGTCCTCGGGAGCCAAAAAATCGTACCGCGTTATAGGTGAAACTGTGTTATATCAAACTTGCTTTGATCTGCTGGAGTGTGCAGCCCTTCTTCCCCCCCCCCCACCTTCCCCCCCGAGCACTGCTTTACTGCGTTATATCCAAATTCATGTTATATCAGGTCACGTTATATCGGGTTAGAGGTGTAACTAAGTTCAGTTAGATCTTCAGTAAAGAATTTAGTGGTTGATTTGTTTTATTAACTGCTGGTTCCTGTATCTATGAAGCAGTTGATTTTCTCAGTCGAAGTGGTTCCATCAAACATCTTCTCTGCCTAAGCAATGATACCATATTTAAAAAATTGCTTTGGTAAGGCATGTCACGGCACACTGGGGAAATAAACCCTGTAACTGACTTATGTGGGTTCCTCCATAGGTTGATGAAAGAATTTTAAGTCATAAAAAAATTTCAGAATGTTAACTGGGACCCTGTTTTTAATTTTACCTGTCAAGAACTCTTCTATTCCAATTTCTTTATGGTGTTTAAAAGATAATTTTACTGTACGCGCTTAAATGTTAATGATTTTTTTATGTTTAATATTTAGGGTTGAGTATAAAAAAATGCAGGAGCAAAAGTATGATAGATTTCAAAGCAATTACATAAGATGGCCTAAAAACTTGGAGGTTAGAATTCACTTTTCCTTCTTCAACATAAATGTTATACGATTTTTAAAAACAACAAGGAGTCCAGTGGCACCTTTAAGGCTAACAGATTTATTTGGGCATAAGCTTTTGTGAGTAAAAAACGCTCACTTCTTCAGATGCATGGAGTGAAAATTACAGATGCAGGCATTATATAATGACGTATTAAAAGAAGGGAGTTACCTCACAAATGGAGAACCAGTGTTGACAGGGCCAATTTGATCAGAGTGGATGTAGTCCACTCCCAGTAATAGATGAGGAGGTGTCAATTCCAGGGAGAGGCAAAGCTGCTTTTGTAATGAGCCAACCACTCCCTATTCAAGCCCACATTCATGGTGTTAAATTTGCAAATGATTTTTAAGATTTTTGAATGCAGTGATTTGTGGCTTTTTTATATGATGCATTTTTATACTGCTTCTAAAGTTTTGGACTTGATTTACACATGTTCTAAGCACTGTCAGTTTCATTTTGGAGTTGTGAGTGCTCAGCAATTCTGAAAATTGGGTCCTTAGGTCAAAGTGACCAGTACTTTGAGTACCTCCATTTTTGGGTGCCCAACATTGACCTGTCTTAGACCTGTTTTTTCATGAGTGCATCGTGTCTTCAACACTAATTGAAGTCAATAGGAATTATAAGTGGTCAGAATCCCTTACAAATCAGACTAAAGTTGAGCACCCTCTGAAAATTGTAGTGTTATTATCCTAAGTCAAAAGTAGTTCCAGCACTGTTACTACATTGTAAAATATCACTTGTTAAATATTCAAGTATATCTGACTTCAAA
Source organism: Chelonoidis abingdonii (assembly GCF_003597395.2). Lineage (NCBI taxonomy): Eukaryota > Metazoa > Chordata > Testudines > Testudinidae > Chelonoidis > Chelonoidis abingdonii. The sequence goes on from NC_133771.1 coordinate 182,110,700, forward strand.
GCCCCCTCTGAAAACCCAGCCCCGCAAATCAACATTTCCCACTGCTCTTTCTGGCCCTTTCACACAATGGTTTGTCTGTGAGTTAAACGTGTTTTGTTGTCAACAAACTGGACATATATATGAGAATAATAGAGAGTTTTAAAATCCCAATTTAAGACAGCTCAAACCAATTGGCGCTGCGAAGGATAACTCCTGACCCCTCTTATATGAGTGCTGAGGACCCCTGGGAGTATGGAAGCAGCATGATTTTCTATATTAGGTTCTCAGCTCCATGAGGATTCTCACAAGGTCACACACAGGGAAGTTGGAGTTGGGGCAGAGTGGGCCAGGGAAGAAGAGAAGGTGAGAATAGAGGGTACACTATTAGGCCTTGATCCTATACCATTAAAATCAACGGGAGCTTTGTCATTGATTTCAAGTCACATAGGATCAAGCTCTTACACAGATCACCTGGGCCTTTCACTTTTTCTGCAAAGGATGATGTGGGGGGAAGGAGAAATAGGGCTATGGCAGCTACTCCAGCCGGTAGGGTCTGCTGCTTTTCAGAGCTATAGGAGACTGATTCCTTAAGGAGATCTCCAACACCCAGTTACGTGGACTGAGTGTTGGGAAAGAATTTCCCCCTAAATTTCTACCACAATTAGCATATGTTTTCCCATAACTTTTATTAAACCCCTTGCTTCTGCAAACTTTTCTATGCCATTTGAAAGGGTAATAGAGAATGACACAGTTTTTCCTGTTGTCTCTATGCTCTGCAAATACAGAACCACATTCTGCCATCAGCTGTACTCCTGTAGAGTTACAGAGTTACCAGTGATGAGGTTTTATGAGTGGAAATGAGGCAAAATTTAGCTCAATGTCCTGCCACAGAGTAAATTATAATAAAATATTTTAGTTTGTAGCTACCACTAGCAAATACTTGATGGCTTTTGTTCATGCCCGGTGGGGTGGGAGTTGTGGGCATGGTTTTTTTTAACCTTTTATTATAGGTCTCCATTTGGTATATAGGTATTTTATTCTGCTACCAGGATTATTCCTTTATCAGGCATTAATTCTGATGGATTTTACTGTAAATTCAGAGCCTGAAGATACACTGTGTGGTTAATTTATTCTTTTTTAAACTGGATTACTGCCATATCGGGTATTTAGTAGGAGTCAATGTACATTATTTAGGAAAAAATATCCGCCTTATAATTAATGTTTTCTTCCCAAATACAATGAAGTCCACTTAAATGAATACCTGATATAAAAATAATCCTGTTAAAATAGAACAAATGTACTCTGTACCAGCCTCACTGAATTCTCAAAAACCCTGATTGATAAATACCTGATTAATGAATAATCCTGTTAAATGAATAAAATCTCAGTGTGCTAAATACAGAAATACACAGCAATCATGATCAGACTTGTTACAGGAAAACTGGAGATGAGTAAATCTTCTGCGCTAATAACTTATGATGAAATGCCTCTTCCTTCAGCAACCATAAACAATTCCTCCTTGTAGAGGAATATATCACTGAATACTTTCAAATAACATTAAAAGGGTTTATGAAAAATTACTGTGTCCCATCATAGTGGAAATAGTCTTTAATTTACATTAGAGGAATAAGTTGACTGGAAGTAAAGCCACTAACACCTCACCACAGAATGTTTTCTGGTTTCTATATGTATTTCATCTGAATTTCTGATCAGAGAGTTTGCATGCTTGTTTTATGTCATGTGAAAGAAAACCTAGTAATTAAAAAACCCCTCCAAGAACATATGAGCTCGAGTGAAGTTTGACAATTAGATTAAATTTCAAATATTAAAACATTTCGTGTTGTTCACATTACAAATCTAAAGTGTACCTGTTAGTTATAGGTCACAAGCTGTTTTGAAAATTTACATTTCCCTCCCCCCACCACTGGAGATATTTTTCTTAGAACTCTGTTTTTTTCTAGCAAAGCCAAAAAGGCCCTTTTTATTCACATGTTTTGAGAAAAGGCCAAATGTGTGAAACACTAACCTTTGTGGGGGAAAAAGCTCAAAAATCATCACTTGGAACAATTAATTAAAGATAGATGAACAAAGTTTAAAGTTACAAAATAAGAGCCCAATCCTGCAAACATGTGCCTGTGAATAACATTACTCACATGAATAATTCCCACTGGACTTGATGGGCAATTCAGTGCATAAAGTTTCTCACGTCTCCAAGTATTTGCAGGATTGGGTCCAAATAGAAATGCTATGCAATGGTTAGTTTGTGGTTGAGGGGGGCTGAGTTTTCAACTCTATTTACTTTGGAGCTTGTTTGTTGTGGGAATAATTAGACTCTGTCAGGCTCAATAGCTCTTAGCTCCTGTAGCTGCCAAGGGCTTCTGTGACTAGGCTTCAGAGCATAAAAGGTTAAGACTTAGTTCTATCCTCCTTTTGTTACTTGACCTCATTGGAATGACCATACTGTGCTGTCCTGAGGACCAATTCTGAGATTTAAAATCATTAGTCTCTCTTACATATGTAAAGGTACTTAGCAGATACAATCTGAATGACTATGAAGGTGGATTTGCATAATCATGTAGAACTGTCATTTGATTTACTCCTAAAGGTGTCCTCTTTAACAAGGTTTTCTTCAGGTAGAAGAATATATGAAGAAGGAATATGTTTTTAACCATGCAGGTTTAATTGAACTATACTCTGACTGCGTTCATTTGAGGCAGGATTTATAATTAGGGCTATTAAATTCATATGCTGCATATTTCCATTCATTCAAGCACGGTTTTAATATGTAAAGGATTTGGTCTTTTCTTGAAAAGATTTGTTTATATATTTTTGAAATCTTTCTATCTGGCATTTTTGCAAATTTATAAACAACAAATTGCAGCTAATTGAAATGGCCAGAATACATAAAATGAAACTACAATTATTTCCCATTGTTGTATCCACAGTTCAGAAATACTAAGTTGTAGAATAGATGGCTTTCTCTAGTTTGATGTGTAAGAAATAAGGCATACACAAATAGAGTAAGAAAATGAGAAATGCAAATATATATACATATATACGCATGGATAAATATAATAAAAATAAAGTACTTAGGGTGTCCACAAACAACGGTCTATACAAACTCTACTGTCTACGCTAAAAATGGCCCATGAAGGACAATGGGTGTATTCACAGGTCTATCAATCTAGGCAGGACTGGCCTTAGGGAAAATAGTGCCCTGGATAAACTTGCATTTTGGCACCTTCGCTGCCTCCCCATTCGTCCCCTCATCGCCCTTGGCCTCCGCTGCCTCCCCGGGCTCCCCTCCCATCACCCCTGACCCCCACTACCTCTCCAGCTATCTCCCCATCCCTCCTGGCCCCTGCTGCCTCCCCGGGCTCCCCCATCATCTTCAGGCCCCGCTTCCTTCCACACCCCATCACTCCGAGCACCCTTCCACAGCCTCACACCTCAGGCCCGCCCCACTCCTTGCCTCTTGACCACAGCTCCCCTGACCACGGTGCCCTGAGCGATTGCCCACATCACCCACCTGCAAGACTGGCCCTGAATCTGGGTTCCTGTTCAGTCTCAGTCACTGTGGTACCTGTGCTTCACAAAATCAGTTGTAGCTTTTTGAAGGTTGGTGATTTGATTCTTGAGTACAAAGAATTGCACTTAAGTCTGGAGGCCATGAATGTGTGTATCACCATGATTGAGTCTGAATCTGATAGGAGAGAGATCACAGTCGTCTTGTCATTTTTAGACAGAAAGGGCATTTTTCACAGTTGTGGCTCTTTGGGTAGGCAGAAGTAGTGAAGAGGCTAGGAGTCAGCCACCTCAGTGCTCTGTCTAAATGATTTGAGGGCAGGCTCCCTAACTATAGAGTAATTTATGGATCTGGTGAGTTCTTCATAGATTCCCAGGCCAGAAGGACCATTCTGATCGTCCAGTCTGACCTCATGTGTAACACAGTGCACAGAACTTCCCTAAAATAATTCATAGAGCATGTCTTATAGAAAAACGTCTAATCTGATCCTTGGTAAGTTGTTCCAGTGGTTAATTACTCTCACTGTTAAAAAATGTGTGACTTATTTCTAGTCTGAATTTGTCAAGTTTCAACGTCCTGTCACTGGATCATCTTGGACCTTTGCTAGATTGAAGACCCCATTATTAAATATTTGTGCCCCAGTTGGTAACTGTAGAAGTAATCAAGTCAGCCCTTAACCTTGCTGACAGAGTGCACCCCTGTATTCACATCTTACGTGCCACTGTAATAATCTTTGTACAAAATAAGCCTTGTGAGGTATCATTTGTAATCTAATAATTCAAATAGCATGCAGGTTACATCCTGAGTGTCTCTATGTAGCCACAGCCCCGGTCCAACAACTCTGACCCCAGAAACCTCTTAGCAAACAGCAACCACACTTTGTCTTTAAGCAGCCTTGGTTACTACTTGCAGGGTGACCCCACACATTCCAAGTCTCCAATTTTCCACCAAAAAAAACCGTGTTTTGCACTGTCCAGCCCTTACCTGGACAGTCCAGATATATTAGGTCCTTTGTACTTGTAAGGGGATCAAAATACAACAGCCTGCTACCTTAAATAAAGTTACCCAAACAATTCCCAACACTGGATTAGTTTTAACTGAAGAATAAAACAAGTTTATTTAACTATAAAGAGAGATTTTAAGTGATTACAAGTATAAGGCATTAAAGTCAGAAATGGTTACAAGAGAAATAAAAATAAAATGCTTTCTAAACTTAACAAGCTAGACTTGGTTCAAGGTGAAGTCCCTTACCACATGTTTCCAGTAACACTGCTGACCAAACTCCCCAGGCCAGGCTCTACTCCCAAAGTTCAAAGCTGTTTCTTTCGTCCTTTTAGGTGAAAAGAGAGAGTTGGATAGGGAGGGATCATTTAGAGTGTTTTTACTCCTCACTTTTATGGTTCAATTACCCATTGAAATGCAATTTCCTGAGGGTTACCCCTAGATAAAGTTCTAGATAAAGTGAGGATGGAGACATGGGGTCTGTTAGTGGAAGAGGTTGCATGCTGTTTCTTTTCACCTCTGTTTGCTGAAATGCAGATTTTCCTTGTCTCCTGTCTTTCCCCTCTTGCCCCTCTTGCTGTCTAAGGACTCTGCTCTAGACTGCATTCTGGATTGTTATAACCTGATCCTGGTTACACTGAATATATTGAGCTCCTCGAGTCTGTCTATATATGGCATGTTTTCTAATCCCTTTAATCACTCTAATTACTCTTCTCTGAACCTTCTTTAATTTATCAACATCCTTCTTTAACTTATCAACATCCTCCTTGAATTGTGGCTGCAAGAATACACAAGATTCCCCTGTTTATCTGTCCAAAGATTGCATTTGCCCTTTTGGCTATGGCATTGCTCTGGGAGTTCATATTCAGATGATTATCCAGCATGACCCCCAAATCTTTTTCAGAGTCACTGCTTCCCAGGAGGATTCCCCATCCTGTAACTATGACCGATATTCTTTGTTCTTAGGTGTATACATTTACCTTTAGCCATATTAAAACACATCTTTTTTGCATGCACCCAACATACCAAGTGATACTGCTCGTTCCATATCAATGACCTGTCATCTTCATTATTTACCACTCCTCCAATTTCTGTGCCACCTGCAAACTTTATCAGTGGTGATTTTATGTTTTCTTCCAATTCATTAATAACAATGTTAACTAGATTAGGGCCAAGAACTGATCCTTACCATACCTCACTAGAAATACACCTGTTTGAAGAGGCTTCCCATTTACAATTACATTTTGAGACCTATCAGTTAGCCAGTTTTTAATCTATTTAATGTGTGTCATATTAATTTTATATTTTAATATCGTAATAAAAATGTCATGTGATACCAAGTCAAATGCCTTACTGAAGTCTATTACATCAACACTATATTCTTTGTCAATAATCTCATCAGAAAAAGATATTAGGTTAGTTTGACAGGATCTATTTTCCATAAATCCATGTTGATTGGCATTAATTATATTACCATAATTTAATTCTTTATTAATTGAGTCCTGTATCAGCTGCTCCATTATCTTGCATAGGATTGATGTCAGGTCGACAGTTGTATAACTACAAGGGTCATCCTGTTTACCTTTTTTAAATATTGGCACAACAGTACCTTTTGTTCAGTCTTACGGAAATTCCTCACTGTTACAACACTTACTGAAAATTAATATTCTTCATGCTTCCCTCTCTACACCATCAGCACCTCAGTTTTTCTCCAGTTCGGCTTACCTGGGTCCTCCTTGTCCGATTGCTGATTTCTGTCAAGCCAGTGATAGCTGAAAAATCGTGCTGTCTGTATGATGTGGTGGTATCGAGCATCCGAGTGTCACCTGCCTGTTGGTGACATTTTGTTCATGCTGTTTTACAGTGTCGCTAGCTGACTTCTTATAGATATGGAAGCCAACAGCACTCAATTGATAAATGTTCTTAGGTGTCTATCATGACTTTCTGGGTTTGGTTTGAGAATAATGACCACAGCCATTTCCAGTCACATCTCAGAGGCAGAAAATCTGGGTCCCAGGGTGAATGAACCATATCAAATGCTGTGGAGAAGCCCAGCACTATGAGTATAGAGAAGATTACCGTTACTGCCCTCTCTGTTTCATATCCTGATTGGAAGCCGGATTAAAGTGGTACAGGATGTTGGCAGCATTTAGGTGGAGTTGGTAAGCTTCTCAATTTGCTTGCTCAGTAAAGGGAGGTTATATACTGGGTTGAGTTGAATGATATCTTCTGAAAAATTAGCTGGACTATTGCATGCATTAGGGTAGGATGGTAGATTTCTGTCCATAATGAGGTTGACTATATCAATTAGTAGGGATCTCAGATACTTTCAACGCACTTTCACAGTCCAAAGAGAGCAAGCATGGATCAGTCAAATGTGGTCGTTCTGTTTTCTGTTCGGCCTCTACCACTATTATGTGAATGGCTAAAACGCAGGCAGGAAAGATATTGTGATTAGTTGCTCATGTAGACAGAGGCAAACCATGTGTGGATTAGGTTACTGTTGTAGATAGAACCGAATAGTTTTCAGCACAAAAGCTGCAAGGCCCCTGGTGGAATGAGGAATGCTGGCTGTAACGAGTGATGAGAATGGTTTGTCCTATAAAAAATTGTAACCAAACCATTTTCAATTCCAGTTGAGAAATGTCTGGAGGGGATCTGGGGTTATCAGTGATTCTCAATCATTATTGTGTAAAATGGATATCATGCTTGTGAGATGCCATTGATATTTCTTACCTCCCGTTCTACATTATTGTAAATGTAAACTCCTGTAATATAATAGCTGATAACACTGCATACTGTAAAAAACATATTCTAAATATCTGTGAAATGATTTACTAGCACATCTAGTAACCAAGACTGGGCTTTTCAAAGGAGCCCAAAGAAGTTCAGTTGGGCATCTAACTCGCTTAGGCTTTTTTTTAAAATCCTACCCTAAATATTTAATTTAACCTAGTAATCCTTAATAACTTGTATTGTGTAAAAAATTTTTATTATACTGACAGCCTGGGGTAAACTAAGTGTACGTGTACAGGGAATGTGAGGGGTGGGTATGGGAGACTGGGATGTGTATGTTGTGTGTGCAGAAAAATGTGGTGGGCAGCAGGGAGTGTAAACTGGTGTGTGTGTGTGTCATATATGAAAGGGAATGTGAAAGTCAGGAGCTGGTGGAAACTGGCCATTACATTCTGGCTACTTTGTGTTGCCCTAGTGTGGGGTAAAGCAGCCAAAGAACACTAGTGAATCTGACTCTGAAAGTTAAATTAAAGAAAAAAATACTTTTTATACTACATATCATGAAATCATTAGAAATATCACATGGTAACTTTCTCTTTGGATTTCTTATTTAGTGTTCATTTAATGCAATTAAAATCAAAACAACACAACACACACCAAGGAAGTTCCCAGATAAAATGTATCTTAAGCTGGAGTTAAAGTTTAATACATGTCAGTACTACTAATGTAGGAGTAAAAACACTACAGGGATGTTGTTAATTATCTCAAAAAGAAACATTGCAGGAAAATCAGAGTTAAGGATAAACTTAAAAGAAATCCAGACATGTTAAGGTATGCAAATGCACAATTATGGTACCTGAATAACCTTCAAAGTTAATGGCCTTGGAGTATCATCATGAGGACAGGAAAATGAAAAAAAAATCCCATGAGTCTTTAAAAATCAGTTTTCATTTAAATGGGACTATAAACGTGATTGTGCACTTACTGAATGGCATCTCCACAGGTGTGAATACACTGTAGTCTGAAAATTGCCTACTTTTTGTAAAACACATGGAACTAAATTTAAAAAACAAAATTTTCTTTTCTCCCATACTGTTCCCTGTCTGCCCTTCATTCTTAACCCTGGAGTAGCTAGCTCCCTCTTCTGTGCCACCCAACTGGTTCCATCTGAAGCCAAAGGAGAGGCTTTAATGCTGGGAATGATTGAAGAATTACTTATGAAGATAGTTGTGTATTTTGATAATTCAGGAAAATTAATGAGCAATTTAAAAATAGGTTGTAAAGTATTTAATATTACAATTCACATTATTTTACCACAATTCATACAATTTGAATGTTATATTTCAATTATACAATTTTATTATAGAATTTTGTATATGTATGTTGCACATGGTAATGTAGTTGTGAGACTGTTGAATTCCAAGCAGGAATTATGTTGCGTTCATTTCACTTCTTGGACTTCTCACTAGCAAATTAGAGCACTCATTTTTTTTCTTGCCCATCTTATAAGTATTAGCATAAAAGTTTGACTGTAAAATATTGTACTGTCAACTGGAGAGATCTGACAAAGACCAGGTGTCCTAGGCTCAGGACTGGTGGTGGCTGAATATGTCACTGAGAAGTTGAATTTTCATTGATGGGGTGGGGGAACTGTGCTGGCACTGGCTGAGTCATAAAGCTGAGGAACTCCTCTTTCCTGCTCCTCCAACTGGAGGTAAGGTGCTAAAATGACAGTAGCTATTAGGGAGGGATTGAAACACTTCTTAAGAAAGCCAGTTAAATCTGGTAATTGGGTGTCATTCCTGGGGTAGAGATCCAGGGATAACTACACTGGACATGAATACTAGTCTATGTTTACATGGGTGCTGGGAGAAATTAACTTCTTTTTTCAGAGTGAAAATCAGGGTAGAGGAAGTGGTGGATAAAAAAGATTTGAAGAAATACACACACATAACTGTACTGATCAGCTGAACAAAGGATTATTAACTGATCAACGGAAGTAGCACTATTAACCCTCTGTTGCTAGGAACTGTGTGTATCAAATAATCTGGAATGCTTATTTCAAAAGAGGTGTCTCAGGAATGTTATCGCTGACATAAGACAAAAACTACATATGAATACTTTTGTGAAGCCAAGTTTAGTAAACTGAAATAAAATGAAATTCAGTATCATGACTGAAGTGGTTCAGAAACTGAAATAATAGCTGTGACTGTAGTTTTAGAACTGAGACACATTTCTTTGATATATTTCACTGCTGTCACCGCTGTCTTTTTTTTTAACAATATCAGCTACTATTTATACGCATACAATTTCTGGTCAGATTAGGGTGGAAGGTTGTGGTACCCACATGTATAAAATAGTATAATAATGTTCTATTCTTTTTGGAACAAATTTGTTACACAAAATGTCAGATGAGTCATTTTGTTCATGTCAGATATTTGAAAGTAATGGAAAGATGCCAAAGTGAAAGCCCAGTAATTCATGCACTGGTGTAATGGAGCAAATGAAATGCAAAGCTCTTGTACAGGTCCAATTTCAGCACCAAATGCTTACCTGTCAGTCAACAAAATTGTCCCTGAATAAAAATGAACCCATCTCAGAGGGAAAGGATTTCAATATATATCAAATTCTTTAAATCTCTCACAAGGTAGAAGAAGGTCTAAGAAAGAAGATTTGAAGAAAGAAAGCAATGTTGAAAAGGAAATCTTAGAGTAGCCTTAGAGCAAGCTGGAAATCACATATGTATTGCTGACTCTGAAAGGTTTTGGGTTGTCCTTACTGTTTAGTATTGCACCTGTTCCTTATCTCTTATCTACCTGGATATGCAGATGATTTCCCCGTGGACTATGATAGATTTGGCCAATCAGTGATTTGAAAAAGTTTTAATAGGTAACTTATTGACTTCTGGTTGCAGCTGCAGGTTGCATTTGTAGAAGAGCTGATTAAAAGTGTAAGTCATGAAATGCCAAAATCAGAAATACCTATCTAGGTATCATTATTATGGTTCAAAGTTACTGTAATCTCCCTGAAGAACTATTCATTTAGATCTTGGCAGAACATTTTACAGTAATGTAGTTGTTTCCTTGCCAGGTTTAAAAAGCAAATATTAAAGGTAAGAATATGATGCTCAGTATACTTATACAGCTGACCTGCTTCAAAGTTCAGATTGCCATAGTATCCCGACCGCCCATTTTATTAAGTCATGATGTGTTCCTCCTTTCAAATGTCTGTTTCACATTTCTGTGTGGCAAGACTGAGAGGCTTACAGAAGCCTGCACAGCTATTGAAAACCTGTAATAACTAGTTCTTCCAAATGTTAATGCATTGAGAATGAACTAGCAATCAGGACTAAAAAAATAAAGTGTGCAATATTAGAAATGCTAATAATTAAATCAAGCTCAGTTGCATATACTTAGGGCTACTCTAATGCTTGAAAAATTATGACTCTGGAGAAAATTTACATTAAACCCTCTTAACTGATGCATGTGAAACAAAGAAAAACCGTGGTCACAGTACTGAATTTATTTTAATCCTCTGGTTCAAGTGGTTCATTCCTTGTACTTGTGAGTCTAGAAATAATCATATTTGTATCAATCTATATTGCATGACTTTTGTAAGCTGTGAAAATAGTGTTTTTCACTAAATTGTCACTTATTATTGTTCATTTAGGGCCACTAACATAGAAAAATGTTTCAGCTACAATGAAGAATAGGGACAATTTGATGTTTTCTTTTGATGCTGTTTGTTGATATCTAGACCACTGCAGCTTGATTGCCTAACATTAAACCTATAATAACAGTGCAATCATAGCAGTATCATCATGAATGTCGTTACAATAGAAACAACATTTACACGGCTTCAGAATGGTAATTATCAAACTTTTTGTCATGAAGCGCTTATTTGCTAGCATTGATCTGCCCCGGTCAGTTGTTAGCTCTTCTCATCTGAGGTGTATTGATTGTATAATCAGTAGATAGAGGCTGCGGGCAGATGAAATTCAGCGTTGTTGGGAAAATTATTGGCTGCTTGCCTGTTGACGTGGACCCTGCTGGTTGTACCTTAGACATTGGTGGGATTATTACTCATGTCAGTGACCCTACTTTGACAGAAAACTCTGTATCATTATAAAAGATAAATGCCATCCTGGTTTGCTGTAGATGTGGTTGAATACACAGGAGTCAGTTTGCAGCTACACTGAAAATCTCGTGCATAAAAGTGTATTTAAAACAAGTTCTAAAGACAATAAAAGTCTCTGACTTTATCTGTTGGTGTATAGATATGTATATCTGGTAAATGGATATAGAGACCCATCTAAGTATACTGGCAGAAATACATTTTTAAATATAGTACTTTATATTGGACACTAAGCATGCAGAGGATACCAGTAGACAGATACCATGATTTTGATACCTGCACATTTTAAAAAACAATTATTTATAATTGATCTGAATCATGTTTCTAATCAAGGAATGTGAGAAATGTCTGCTTACCAGGGTGACCAAGCTAAGGCCAACATCTCACTACAGACTGTTCTTCCACACCCAAATTCCTATTCTAGCATGAATAATTTCTTGAACCTGTTCCCTATTTCCTTTGATTTGGTTCTTCTTTCATATTTTCTCTCCTTTTACCCTGCTTAGCTCAGTGCATCTGAATACTGTTATGTCTGGGTAGTAGAATCAATATATTTAAATTTGCAAAATAAAACTGACTTTATAGAGGAATAAAAATGTAATATAGGCAATAGTGTATGCGTGAGGGGGCAAGAAAGGTTATTAATTATTAATTAGATGCAAACATAGTTAAAACAGGTGTCCTGTATGTGTTCATATTGGGATTTTTACTATGCAAAAATAATGGAAAAGGTTACTAATATAAACAGCGTATAATAAGGGAGACTTATACTGTAATGTACACTAAAATTACTGTCTATAAAGTAAGCCCTCTCACTCATAGACGGAGGGTAGCTGGAGATTCATGGATAGTTCTGCATCCCTGAATGGAGCCAACTGTGCCTTGTTTAGCGGAGGCACTGTACTTTCTGGCAGTGGCTGGTCCATTGTATTGTAAAGGTCAGCCATTACCTGCACATTGTATTTAAACCACCTGCTCACAGCAAGTAGTCTTATCAGGATGACCAGCAGCTTTACAATACTAATGGCTCTGCATTCTGCTGAAGCCATGATAATAACACCTAGCACTTACATAGCAATTTACATCTTCAAAATGCTGTACAAACATTTAGCTAATTAATGATGTGTGGAACATTTTATAAATAGTACTACATGGCCTTCTGAATATACAATGCATGACCTTAATTGTTTGAAACAATGGACCTACCTTTAAAAAGCACAGAATGCAATGGTATACTATAAGTGCACAAATGATCTAGTGTAACTTACAGTGTACAGTTAGTTTAAAATCTCTAAGATAAATAGCTCACCTATGAAAATGAGACTTTTCACAGCAGTGTAGCTTTTAACTTGATCAAATAATATTTTAAATTACAAAAACCCTAAAAAAGTAGCATCAAAGACATACCAAAGCTAATGTATTTTGTTCTGTCAGTATATATCAGTATATCCATATTTTGTATGAGAAAACTGAATTACATGGCAGGTGAGAAAGCAAAACGTAGGAGGAAAAAGAAGCATCTTTGAATAAGGGTGGTTAGAAAAAAATGAGGCTTTGTTCTTGCTCTGTCTGACAGAGAAAATTTGTTTCAGAAACATTTATGAAATTATTATAAAATACAATGTAAGAGAAAAGAAAACTGTAATACAGGTGTCATGCACATATCCAAGTTATCATGCATAACTCTTCCCTTGCCAGTCTGTGTAATTTCTTGAAATGTTTTCTGGGCAGTATTATCATCAAAAGCTAAAGGTCTCTTGTCTCCTCAAGAAGATAAGTGTCTATAGCAGCAGTTCTCAGCCAGGGGTCTGTGGCCCGTCGGAGGCCATGAGCAGGTTTCAGGGGGTCTGCCAAGCAGGGTTGGCATTAAACTCTGTGGGACCCAGGGCAGAAAGCCGAAGCCTTGTCAGCTGGGTCTGAAGTCAAGCCCTGAGCATCTTAACTTCACACATGGGGCCCTGGGTAGTTGCCCTGCTTGCTACCCGCTAATGCTGGCCCTGACTTAAAATATGCATATATAAATATGCAGAAAAACAGTTGTGGCACAGGTGGGCTGTGGAACTTTATAGCATATTGGGGCGGATGGGATGGAATGGGGACGGGGATGGGGCAAGGATATTGGGGCGGGTGGGATGGAATGGGGACGGGGATGGGGGAAGGATTGTATCTGCAAAGGGTTGAGAGACTGGGCAGGGAAAGGAGAATTGAGAAAGGAAATCTGAAGTTGTGGGAGGTGTTGGGAATGAGGAGAATGGGTATACTGAACAAGTAAACTGATGGGCAGGTTAGGGAGAAGAAGTGAAGGTCAAAGGGAGGAGCGAAGGACTGTATAAGGAAAAGAATTGAGGGACACTATAGGAAGAAGCAGTGAGGAACTAGAAAGACATGGCCACCATTCCTGTGTTTCCACTTTTCCATTCATCAGTGACATAACTGCACAGTGATTCAAGAAAATCATTTTTGCAACACTTCCACCATTGAAAGCTGAATGCTCTGCTTCTACAGTACTGAGGGTCCCTGCAGTCCTGGAAGCAATTTCCATAATACAAATACAGTAGTTTTCATTTACTGTAAAAATTGAAAGCATTAATCAACTAATTTATTGCTAATTTAATAACTTGACAGATAACCAAAATTCAATGTCCAGTAGATTAAGGGCCCAGTCCAACACCCATTCACATGAATGGAAAAGCCTCTCATTGGTTTTAATGGAGCTACATCCCAAATTCATTGCTCAAAGTAATGACATAGGATGCTTGGTGCAAAACAAAGTAAATGTGAATAAAATGTGAAGTAGAAGATGAATGAGATTTTCACATTTTACAGTATATTACCATCTCTTTTGACAGGATGTCATAACATTGTATACATTTTCATTAATAACCATCACAATGGCCATGACGTTGCAAATGTTATATAACTTGGCCAAAGCTACACAACCAGTGAATGACAGAGCTGGAAATGCAGCAGAGAATCCTGTGGCACCTTATAGACTAACAGACGTTTTGGAGCGTGAGCTTTCGTGGGTGAATACCCACTTCGTCAGACGCAGAGCTGGAAATATAACCCAAGAGTCTAGGCTCTGATTCCAATGCATTAACTACTAAATAATAGTTCTTTTCAAAGGCCATGTCAAGACCTAAACTCAAAATTCCTTATAGACTGTTTTTTACCAGCAGTAACCCACCAGATCAGCCTAATAAGAGAGGTATTGGGTTTTTTTGTGCATTTTGTAAGGATTCTTGTCAGCTTTCATTTCTTGGTTAATATTTATTTTACTAGCAGTGTAAAGCTATTATGACTTTTGATTAATAATGTCTTTTATATTGTGTTTACTGAAAAAAATGCCTACTTTGCTAAAAATTAAAAATCTCTGAGTTTTCCATTTGCTAGCCAAACAATAATCATATATAAATACTTGCAATTTATGTTTACAATAATGAAAAACACCAAAGCCTGTGATAAGTAACATTTTTTAAAATGATTGTTTAAAGTAAAGACTATGTGACACATTTGCATCCTTTGAGTAGACATTTTGTGTTAAAGAGCGGTATTCCACTAAATAGTTAGTCAAAATTTAGTTTATGAAGGGAAACATTTAAAATTCTGTAATAAAACAATTTCTGTTTTCCAGTATGTAAGTGATTGATTAAATATTAATCATCCTGCCACAAAACTAAACTGCTTGGAAAAAAGTGTGTGCATTGGTTATGATGGGGCTTTGTAAGTAAAATAACTGTTTTTTCCCTAAAGTTTCTTGATGGTGTCATGCTCCTGAATCATGTGACTTATGACACACACTCTAAAAGTTGTGGACTTTCCTGAAACTTCCCAGGTGCAGCAGTCATCACCAGGCTGATTGCAGACTACATAATAGCAACCTCCCTCCCGTGAGCTTTCCTTTTTCCTTATTTCAGTTTTTTAATTTATATTTTCTAATATTTTTGTTCTCTACTTGGTCTAACTTCTGAGTGTGTGCCTTGCATTCCTTGCTCAAAGATCATGATGCTCTGAAGTGCTGGAGTAATCACAATATTTGAAATAGCAAAGGATGCACATCTCTGATAAACTCCACTTCAGTTTCATGTGATGTCTCCATACAGAAATCATAAGAATGGCCATAGTGGGTCAGACCAAGAATCCATCTACCCCAGTGTCCTGTCTTCTGACAGTGGCCAAAGCCAGGTGCTTCAGACAGAATGAACAGAACAGTCCCAGCTTCTGGCAGTCAGAGGTGTAGGGTTACACAGGGCATGGAGTTGTGTCCCTGACCATCTTGGCTAATAGCCATTGGTGGACCTATATTCCATGAATTTATCTAATTATTTTTTGAACCCAGTTGTACTTTGGCCTTTACAACACTGGCAACCTGATTTCTACTGATGGACTGTATATTGTGTGAGGAAGAACTTCCTTATGTTTGTTTTAAACCTGCTGCTTATTAATTCCATTGTGTGACCCCCTAATTTTTCTCTTACGTGAAGGGGTAATAACATGAGGTCTCAGAGACTCCCTAAGTCCTGGGGAAATCTCAAGAAAGTATTAGCGTTCATAGGATCCTTGAGGATCCAAAATGATGAGAAACACTATTTAGAGTGACAAAGCTACCCAAAACGTTAACAATTTTGTCAAACAATGTAGGAATCCTCCCAGAGAAGGAGATTTTTTTAAGGACCCTGGTGACCTAAAATCACAGAATCCTTGAAGAGTAATTTTGGGGGCCCTGTAGTTTCCGTGCCGACTTGCTTTGCTAGATTCATATTAACTTGTTGCAGTGATATCTCAGATGCTTGTAAAGATACAAATTTGAAATCATCCCCACACTGGCTCTGAAAGGATGAACCCCATGTGAGGCTGATTTTCATTTCTGATAAAGTTTTCTGAAGATAAGCATTTTGGAAAAAGCAGTTGTGGAGCAGAATAAACACATGATTCCACCCTAAAAAGAAGCTAGCAATTGCAGTAGAGGATGTAACCAAGGACTTTGTTTTTGTCAGCTTGGACAAAGACAAACCAAGAGAGGCTCCAGTTATGATATAATCATTACAGACACTTGCATAAAAGATTTATGCAGGCATGGGCGGAAGGGTGAATCAAGCCAAGTCCAGCTAGAATATCAGCCTGGTTATTTACTAGTTTACTGTCCCATACCATGCAGAACAGATCTGAGAATGTATGTTAAATCTCCTAACCCAATGATACAAAATTATCATAGACTGGTAGCTACTGGAAATTATCTCCTAGAAAAATATAATAGAATTCTCCAAGGCACCAGGAGCAAAATATGTCCCTGCTTATATCTCCAGGTATTTATCAAAGCCAGACCATATGGATCAGGCAATACAACACCTGCTAGAGACAGGGGCTATAGAGAAAGTTACTGGATTATCAGCTCTATTGTATTGTTTCTCCGAACAACAGATGGAAGAGTAAAGACTCAGATATCTCAGCATGTGTACAAAAAAGTCAAGTTTCTGAATGAAGACTGTGTTCCCTACGATATTCCTAGGTTATTATAACATCCATTTGTTTAGCACTGATGTTGACGTTCTCATCAGGCACTCTCATCAGAAATGTCTTGAATACTTCTATCAAAACAGCCACTTTTAATATAGAATTCTATCATTTGGTTTCTTAACGGTTCCAGGGTCTTTATCAAGGTGTTACTGATAGCAACAGCAGCAATCAGGAGAAAGACCTATTGATCGATATGGGTAATGTTCACATCAAGATGAGAAATGGCAAATAAGCTCTCTGCTAACGATGAAACAACCAAATGAAGAATGAATTTGTGTTTTAAACCTGTAGAGCATCCTGGAGTTCTGTAGGTTTTTAATACATCTGGTAGTAAAGTTAAACACAAGTACTCATTGATTTTGTTCCCTATTTTCTCCAATCAAATAGAATAAAGGAGTCTCAGAAATTTGAAAGTAAGCTCACCTTTAAAAGTAACTCAAACAGCAAGACAAAAAGGCCACTCAACACCATCAAGGACTTTTTCTGCTTTGATGAACACAACCACCCTCCCTTTCCATTTCCCCTTCAGAATATTTAAAATGTTAAGCAACCATCTGTTATCTACCCATTGTCAGCCTCAAATAAGTCACATCTGGTCATTGTTAACCAAATTTGGTATTATTTAAAGTTTGAGAATTTTGATCAAAATCTTCATGGCGTTATTAACAAATGATGGGGTTTGTGAAAACCATGTTAGCAATCCCATCAGATTACATTAACATAAAGCATTGCTTTTCCTGGTTTATGAATTACCGTGAAAAAAAAAAACCTAGACAGTTCTGGTGAAAGAGCCTCTATTTCGCAAGGAATAAAAAAATTCTGTTTAAAATAGATGAAATCATATCAGACAAATTTCACTGAGAACTTTTCTGAATAGAGTGCATTTCCTCACTCTGTCTTTGCATCAGCTCCTTCTCTGAGGGAACTCAGAGCTTTCTTATAATTGTTCTCCACTACTGGGAGAGCAATTTGATCCAAGAATGTGTTTAGTTGTAGAGAATTCTTAACTGAGGCTGAACTGTAGACATTACTGCAAAATTTCTCAAACATTCCCATTAATTCTCTGTTGTTCTTAGTAAGCAAATCATCTTAGTAAATTTCCCCATATGAGCCTTAAGCCTCTGATAGTTGATAACTTGACAGCATTAACCATTTTTTCCCCCTCATTACAATACTTTCACAACTCTCATGTGGTATACATGAATGCCCCCTCTGTCCAGAGCTATCTGTAGAACACCTAATTGGCCCCTGTGTCTTTTAAGAGCTTTTTAAACTCCATTATATCCCACCCCTCTTTTTATGTTCAACATCCACCATTGTTTCTTCTTCCAAGTGTCAGGTTTCTATCTGTTGCTATTTTGTGTAATTCAAAGTGAACAAAATTATCTGGGTTCTCTTGCATTCATTTGCAACCCAGAACAAAGTCAAAGAATGATCCCTCTTTTCAACAATCTCCCACAAATTATTCTATGACAAATTTGAGTATATAAGGAACCTCCATACAGCTAAGTAGAAAGCTAAATGAAGCTTGCTTACTACAGCACAAGTGATTACAGATATAGTATAAGACATCAATGATCTGACGTTTCCATCTTGATTTTAAAGCCCATGCATTCAGGACAGAAGAATTAAAGAAATAACCAATGTGATTCTATGTTCTATGGGGAAAGAAAGTATATTACATTCATTTTATATTATTTGAAAGATATATTCCATTCCTCATGCTATAAAGATTTACAAATGTTGCTGTTTAAGTTTTTTTTGCCTTTTTTCTTACAGTAACTGATTCAGTTCTAAGGGGAACAATCTATCCAGGTCATCATCCAACATAACTTTAAAATCCTGGGCTATCAGATGGATAATAATAATAATGCAATATGGACAGTAAAAGTTTATTTTAAAAAAGTCTTCAACTGGAGTTGTATTGCTTCCTGAAAGGAAGCATCAATTAAAATATTACCTGGGTAGATTAACTCTTTGAGATTCAGATCTCTCAGGATACTTTTTAATTGGATACAGAAGCAGAGTGAATGTCTTTGGAACTATTTGTACATTGACACCTTTACGTCTTCTAAGGAGGCGATCTTGAAATATTTCGACCCTTAGAAGCATATTTTATTTTTGATTTAAGACAGACTGCAAGCCACTTGAAGAAGTTAGGACTGCAAACAGCTTTGACCAACCTCTTGATTGTTCTGAAATAAAAAACTTCCAGAGCACTCATTTTTAGTATTTCTCTAACCACTGAATTTTATAACTATCATAGACTCCTGAGCCCTGACCCATTTTTAACTGGTAGGATTTCTTATTATAAAGGCAGTTTTAAGGCTGGCCTCTACAACTCATTGCATTACTTAATCCAGACATTTTAGCCTCTTTTGTGAACATACAAAGCTGAATCCTCCCTGTTTTTTCTAACTGATCAGCACAAGTTCGACTCTCGATATTTGATTTACTAAGATAAATCATACAAAGATGTTGATTAAGAAACTGATTGTTAGTCACTTAGCAAGCTGTGTTCTACCTAGAAAGTCTCCCATATGAAGAGAGATTAAAAAGAATATGGACTATATACTTTACATAGAGCAGATGAATAAGCGGTTACATGATAAAAGTATACAAAACAAAAAATGATTTAGGGACGATAAATTGGCAGCTTCTGTTTTTTCTTATACTAAAAGATGAAGTTGTTTAATAGAATTAACTTTTGTTTCATCGCTTCATAGAGACCCTGGATAAGATTTCAGAGTTGTGGTGGATAGTCAGCTTAACATGAGCTCCCTGTGGCTAAAAAAGTCTAATGTGTGACCTTTAGATGCATGAACAGGGTATTCCTGAGTAGGAGTAGAGAGGTTACCTTTCCTCTGTATTTGGCACTGGTGCTACCGCTGCAGGAATACTGTCTGCGGTTCTTGTGTCCACAATTGAGTGAGGGAGTTCATAAATTGAAGAGAGTTCAGAGAAGAGCCATGAGAATGATAAGAGGATTAGAAAACAATTGATAGTGATAGACTCAAGGAGCTCAATCTGTTTATTGAATAAAAAGAAGGTTAAGAGGCAGCTGGATTACAGTCTATAAGTATCTACATGGGGATCAAACATTTAATATAGCAGAGAAAGGTATAACATGATGCACTGCTGAAAACTGAACCTAAACAAATTCAGTCTGGAAATAAGGCATATATTTTTAACAGTGAGAGTTATTAACCATTGGAGTAATTTACCAAGGATCGTGGTGGATTCTCCATCACTGGCA
>NC_133771.1:182130874-182215466 GCF_003597395.2 Chelonoidis abingdonii
AATGGGACAACAGAGGCTAGGGGACCCCTTCCTTAGCATCCTGGCTAAATGATCCATTAACAGAACTTAACTCCGGATGATCATTATTCCAGTCTCTTTTAGAACTCATGTTACTGAGGTCTGCCCTTCACAACCTGTCCTCCCTTAGTGCAAGTGAGCTTCCACAAGCTGACTGTCGTGATCAGTGAAGACTTTTGTTTTGTTTTAGAACCTGTGAGTCTATTAATTTCATTTGGTTGGCTCTAGTTCTGTGAATATCGGGAACAAGATAAACTTTCATTACTTTCTCCCACCATATGAATTTCCATATACACTCTATCAAATGATTTAGTCCTCTTTTCTCAAGCCCCTTAAAGTCCTGCCTTCTTTTAATCTCTTCCTCATTATGGAACCTGTTCCAATCCACCTAATCAATTAGATTGCCCTCTCTCAAATTTTCTTAATGCCAGTAAATCTTTCTTTTAAGAGAAAGAGAGAACCACATCCTAGTATGTATTCCCAAAGATGTGGCGCGCTACCAGAATTTATAAGCAAGTGGAAAAGATCTGCGTCATCTTATTTTCTACTCCCCTGTTAAGGATTCCTAACATTCTGTTTGCTTTTTGACCGCCGCCTGTTCCACACTGTCAGTGCGGACCAGTCTTTCAAGGAACGTCTACACAATTGACTCCCAAGCACTCATCTTCCACCATTTTGTCGGTAATTTAGTCCCCCACATGATGATGTATAGTGGGATATGATTTACTTCTCTTCATCGCCAGTACTTTACATCATATAATATAATGAATTTCATTTGCCATTTTGTTCGGCCCAGAACATCACTTAGTTTTGTGAGAATCTTTTGAAGTCTATCAACAGTCTTTTCCATACTTGGTTTACTTACCTTGATGTATGTAGTATCATCTGAACTCACCTTCTTTTAACCCCTTTCTCCAGATCTCATTTATGAAAGTGTGAATATGATTGGTCGGTAGGGACTGCAGCCTTGGGGACGAACCATTGTTACCTCCTCTCCATTCGAGAATTTCCACCATTTATTCCTACCTTTGTTCCTGTCTCGTTAAACCAGTTCTCATCATGAAGGGTACCTTCCCTCTTATCCATGTATAATTTATTTACTTCGCTTGTATAAGAGCCTTTGCTGAAGGATCACTTGTCAAGAGTCTATTCTGGAAATCTAAGTCTACATATGTCCACTGGGACCCCTTCCCCCCTTGATTGCATCTTAAAGAACTTGAATGATATAAGCTAAGACAGCGATTTCTCTCCTTTTAGAGAACCAATGTTGACCTATATTGCCCCGCAAATTTGTTGCTGGTCTCCTTATGTGTCGAACATATTTTTTCAGTTCTATTGACTTAGAATTACCTCATGTAATGTCTTGTCTAATGGCTTGGAGCACTCAACCCACCTCCAAGTATATATAATTGGGCAGTCATTGATGCTATTGTTTCAATCTTAGTCCACCAATGTCACCCAGGGCGTAGTCCTGAATTTTAGAGTGTGAATGTGAACTTTCGGCATACTTTAAAAAATTGAGGCATTACACAGTGGCTGTGTCAAGTCAACTACTGCATGTTGTCTGTATGCTTTTATTGGGATCGCTCTTCTCTATATATAAGGCTCGCTCGCCGCCTCTTAAGCTCCTATCATTACTCAAGTCTATAAAAATGTAATTACCCATGGTTTACTATCTCTGCCGACAATTATGAATGGCTAAAGTTAATCCCCGCAAGCTATTTACAGAGCTACTTGAGTAGCTATTACTCACAATATTTCGCCCCATCAGGCATTACGCTCGCTGCACCATAATGCCCATGGCTGTGCAACTCACAACACTCACCAGCTTTAATGAGATGGGAGACTTCTATTCCGTTTTCGATATGTCGCTGCATGAACTAGTCTTAGTGGGACCAGACCTATTCCCTGGATTTATAGGGAAGTCCTGATTTTTTTGGGGTGTATCTTTAGCTAGAACTCTTATGTACCTACACCTCTACCTTCATCTCTCCCCAGGTATTTAGATATCTTCACATTCTGGCTCTAGGTGGTATTCGGCCTTGACTATGAGCTACTTGTTGGAGTTTGTATGGGAAGTTTGTTGACACTAAGGTAGTTCATTAGATTTCAAGACCAGAAGGGAGGTAACCTTGTTATCATTTAGGTGCTGTGGAGCTCCTCTAATATTATCTACATAGCCTGAGCAACTTGGGAGCGCAAGAAGGAGCAGCAGATGACTCATGACATGTTGGCATAGACACGCCTTAGTAAGTAACCTTTGCACAGATGGTGTATGGGTGAGGTCTTTCGTGGGGGATTGTATAGCTGTGTCTCATTCGGTCACTAAGATGACGATCGTGCATATTCCCTTCTATCATCACCCACACCTCATCTGTATTTGTCCCTGAGCCTCAAGCCACGACCAGGTAATGTCCAGTAGATGGCTCCCGTGTCACTAGACTATGCCATCTGCGGTCTCTCAAGCCCAGCTTCCATCTCCCATCTGGGTGGTCGCTTCTGTTGCCCTATCTCGAAACCACATATCAAGGAGGGCCCGCTCGGGTGCCAACGCATCGTATACTCTTCTGCGCAGGCTCACCAATCCACGTGCTCACATACATGTCCCGCTCTTGACTAACCACCAGACTAGTCCTATATGGGTGTTAACCGACGGCACTCTAACACGGTATCCCAGATTGGCCTCTGGCTTCCCGGGCAATACCTCAATTCCGTGTGCGCTTTCCTTCCCAGCTAACGCAACCCATTCCAATCCATACTTGTCCTCTTCTCCGGCTGCTATACCTACATTATCCATGATGCGCTCCTTGTTTTACCGAGGCCAACCATTTCCATTAAACATAACACGACATGTACGCTTGAATACTTCTCACTCTCGCTCCAACAAACAATCCCCTCTCATCCATACTAGGGTGGAGATGGATGGCAGGAGAGAGATCACTTGATCATTACCTGTTACGTTCACTCCCTCTGGGGCACCTGGCATTGGCCACTGTCGGTAGACAGGATACTGGGTTAGTTGGACCTTTGGTCTGACCCAGTACGGCCATTCTTACGTTCTTATGAACATTTAAATGAAATTAAGGTATTTAAACATATATGTAGTAGTGAGTTATAAATACTCTATTTGCAATGCTTTATTTTCCATTATTTACTCATTACTTATCAAATTATATTGATTAATATTACTTTCAATTTCCATTGTATACTGGGGAAAAGAGGAGGGTCAAATGGCTCAGAGAATTGGTTATGGGTATAGAACATCTAAATTCTAGGTATCACCCAGGAATCCAACACTGGTTGTTAGTGTCTGGCTTTTGTAGTACACCTCTACCCCGGTATAATGCAACCTGATATAATATGAATTCTGATATAATGTAGTAAAGCAGTGCTCGGGGTGGGAGAGGAGGAGGGGACTCTGCACTCTGGCAGATCGAAGCAAGTTCGATATACCATGGTAAGATTTTTTGGCTCCCGAGTACAGCGTTATATCAGGGTAGCGGTGTATATGTTTAGTAGTTTAAGTCCATTTCCTAGTGGATGGTTATCTAGATCCAAGCCCCACCACTACAGAGACTGTTAGCTTCCCAACCCTGCTAGTTCTCTTTTATAGTACGTTCTTGGCTAGTGTGAGGAAGTTTTTGCTGCTACTCTTTCTGTGAATAAATAGGATATTTTGGTATTTTTCAGAGGAACTTAGGAATTGACATATGAGATAAGTTGAGAAGCCACCTGTCCCCAGGGAAAGTTTACCCCTCGTCCCCAGTAGTTAGAATTTGTCTTAAGACCTGAAGCATGAAGGTTTATATTTTTTCCAAAAATATATATATTAAAAAAAATTCCCCTCTCACCCCTATGGGTGGTATGTGTCTTCCTCAACCTCGGGTCCTCTACCAGAGGCCTGGGAGTTTGAGGGTTCTGCGCAGTATCTTCGCTGTTCCTAGCACTGCACTCTTCTGGACAGAGAGCTCTGATGTGGTTCCTGGGATCTGTTGGAGCCACTCACCCAGCTTAGGTAGTCACACGCCCCGAGTGCTCCACCACCACTGGGACCTCTTTGGCCTTCACTTCCATCTCCTCTCTATTCCCTTCAGCCCTGGGTACTCCCAGCTTCTCATATTCCTTCTTCTGATTTGCTGTCACTCTGGCACGCTATATTCTATCACCAACCCGCTGTCTTCGGTGTCTTTGTCTTTTACCCTACGATGTCTGCTTGATGTGGCCAGTAGCTGCTGTCCTTGATCTGGAAGTTCCACGATCTAGCCCTGCTTTCTCACAACCTTCTGGTGGATCTCCATCTGGTCTTGGGAGCGGTCTAGCCCCACGCTGTGCATATGTTCCTGTACACATGCCAGCCACTTGGTTTGTGCCGTTCAGTGTTGTGTTCCTGCCTGCATCTCATCCTGCCGCTATTGAGTTGACTGTCTCTGAATGCCTTCTGCACAGTCTACACTTCGGCGTCCTCTCTTGTGTGGTAGACCCCTGTGGCAATGGATTGGTGCTCAGTGCCTGTTTTCCTGTGCTGCTATGAGCAGTACGCTCCGTGCTGTCTTTTTTGGTCCGCCCTTTCCAGCGCCACTGATAGGAGCTTTCCAATGTCCCACCTAGCTTCTGTCGATGTTACATCCCATGCAGGGTCTTGTTTGCCTGGCAACTTCTTCTTGCTTGGTCTTCCTTCCATGTCTGCTGCTGCCTCAGGCATTCTCTCAGCAGCTCATCTTGGGGCCTCGTTACTGATGTTACTCCTGGATGTTCCCGGGGTTTCATCCAGGACAGTGGCTTTGATGCTCACCAGCCCCGCCCGCCTTCTTTCCGTGGATCAGTCTCTGGGTGTTGGTGACTTGGGGTGGAAACCTCCGTGCTTCGTTGAGGAGGTTCCCGGTCTTCGGGATTTGGCGCTTGCCACTGTCCTCCTGTTGGCCAGTCACTCATTACCACAGGGTATCTGATTGGACCGGAGGGCGTACTCTGTTAGATGGCATGGTCTTCGCTCTTTCCCAACTGAGCTGGCTCTTCCGGACGCATTCTTCCGTATCCTTTGTGATGCTGGATGTTGCTGTCTTCCTTGCCTCCTCATCGTGGTTTCCCTCTGTATCTCTGCTATGTGGGGCCGCTGGTCGTTCCACTCCTCAGTCCTTAACTACCTTCCCTCTTCTTCACTACCATCGGCCAACTCTCAGTCCGATTGACACATCCTGATTTCTCACTGTGATCTGCGTCAGTGGTTAGCGAGTCGGTCTCGTTCCTTCTTAGCATACAGCTTGATGTATCCAGTAGAGGAGGTGGTTGATTGGTAGTTCCACTCCTGAATTGTACCATTCCAGTCCTTGTGTTATCTGGCGATGAGGGGGTAGCTCGCGACAGCAGCGCGGACAGTGCTCACTCCTTGGTATGTGCCTACTTTGATGACTTGTGCAGCTGCCTTGGGTTGACTTCCAGTGTTGTCTCCATAGTCCCCACTGAGTTCTGTGGGAAGGTTCCTTAGTGTCCTGCTTGGACTTGTATAGCGCAGCATTCACAGATCCGTGTGTGGCCTGAGTCGTAGGCTTTCTGTCGTCATCCGGCTGTGCTCAGATTGGTCTGTCTAGATCTGAGTCTTGGGTGCGCTGTTCTATCTATGAGCACTGGCTGTTTTGAGCCTCTGTGTTGTTCCCATGCCCTTTGAGATGTGCTCATGCCTATGTCCTGTAGCTTGGCCAGCTATGGATGCCTTGATACTTTCCTGTTGTGGGGAGGCAGGTTATTGCGGTAGTTTGGCACGGTTCTGTCCCCTGCAGGGGTCTTTTCATGATCAGCCACTTGTCCTTTCTGTGTAGCCAGTTTGGGTGGACCTGCTGCTAGCCAGCTGGTTATCTGTGCTGCTAAGCCGTCCATGCACTGCTTGTTAGTTTCTTTTTAGCTCAGTAACGGTGTGGATCATGTCTGCTCTAGGTGCTGTCCAGGCTCTTCAATGTTCTTGACCGCTGCTGGATGTCTTCTACTGTGATTGTGACTGGTTTCTGTGGAGATTGCGTGTCTCCGTCTCAGCCTGCAGCCACTGCATGGTGTTATGAGTCCTCTTTCATATGTTCTTCCAGTACTGTTCAGTTTCTGCTGCTGGTGGCTCTGCTGTTGTTGTGTTGTTGCACTGCAGTTGGGAGTACACCTTGGATGGTTCTTTGGAGAACAGGGCATTTACTTTTTTGGCCTCTGCTTCTCTAGTGTATATATAGTGTATATATATATCTTTAATATTTACTATGATAACTCTGGGTAATATTTTTATCCACTCAGATGTCTAAACCTTTTTTGAATGCTGCCATGCTGTTTGCCTATCTGTCTATCTTAGGTACTTATATATTCCCCCGTACTATAGTATCTGAGCACCTCACAATCTTCAATATATTTATCCTGGCAACGTACCTATGGGTAGGGTAGTGTTGTTGTCTCCATTTTATACCTGGGGAACTGAGGCACAGAGAGAGTAAGGTGTGTGAAGACCTCTTAGCATGGGTATAAATAGCAGTGTAGATCATGAGGCATGGGTTAGGTGGATAACATAAAGACACACCTGACTGGTGCGGGTATGTACTCAACTCAGCTCTATTCTTGTGCCAGCCATGCTTCCCTGTCTACATTGCTGTTATTAGCAGTCCAACTGCTAGCCATGTCCAACTGCCTCCTTGCTGCTGGAGCCTTTCCCGAACACAGGGAAAGACTCAGGCAGTGAGGAAAAGCTCCGGCAGCTCCCTGCTGCTAGAGCTTTTCCTCACCACAGGGAAAAACTCCAGCAGCAGCAAAAGGCTGTGGTAGGGGAAAGGCAGTAAGGAAACACTGAACTTTTTCCCTCCTGCCTTCCCACTGCTAGAGCCTTTCCTTGCCTCGGGTGATGGGTCCGTCCTGCTTCCCATCCAGTCTTTGGTGCTGAGTGGAGCTGCGGTTGCACAGAGTGGGTCTGTCATTCTGGAGGGGCAGCTGGGCCAAATTTGAGTGGCATTGCAACCTTGTGCCAGATCACAGTGCTACTCAAAGTTGGCTTGGACACCCCTCTGTCTAAAACACTGGGTAAAAAGCATCCCTGTTGGCAACCCTTGGTGAAAGTGACTGGTATAAGGATCTGATGGTGGGGAGGGGTGAAAAACTGGGACTGGAACAAGGACAGGCTGGAGGAGCCAGAGCAGAAGAAGTCAAAGTTGTGGTAGAAGTTTCAATAACTACTACTGTACTTTCCTCTCAGAACCTACACTTGAACCTTCAGTCTCAACGTTCCTCTGCTGCCAGCAAATATTTGTGAAATCCATGGGCAAAATGTGTGCCTTGTCTTTCTCGCTGTCTTGTGGCTGGCCCACATAGAGAATGACAACCTGTTATTCCTACCAGTTACTCTGTTAGCCCATGTGTCAGGAGTCTGTGATGTGGATCTAAGGTTCCAATCCTGCTGATGAGCTATGTGGTGTTTGATTATGGTTCAATCATGGATGGATTTTTTTTTAGTTTGCTTTTTAAAATAACTAGGAAATTGCATACAAAAACTACATTAAAAGAATATGAGCAACACACAATCAAGTAGTTAAATGTTAGGAAGGGCCAGAATTAACATTATTAACGCAGGACATCTGACTCATTCAGTGCACAGCATGGATGTTGCTTGCTGAATGACTAGCTTCTCAATATTTTGTTTTATCCTCATTATTCGGTGTGTGGCCCTGGGCCTTATTTACTATTCAAACACAGTATTGGATACAGAAATATTAATTTCCTTATGGGCTTTTCTTTGGTGCTCATCACTGTAGCATCTGAGTGCTTCACAAACTTTAATGAATTTATTTTCACAACATTCCTGTGAGGTGAGGTGGTATTATCATCCCCATTTTACGGACGGGGAAATGAGGCACAGTATGTCAAAAATATGAACTAATTTTGGGTGCCCAGTACGAGCTGACTGGTGCCTAATTTTTTTTCAGAGAACTTGTGTCACTTTTGTTCAGAGCACAATCGGTCAGTAGTTCGGCAAATCAGTCCCCCAGAAAGTGAGTCTTTCATTATATAATGTTTTCATTTTATGATACTGTGTATATGTGTGTGTTTCAATTAAACAGTGTTGCATATATGACTGTATGAGATGAATTATGTCCCCAAGAATCTCTTATACTGTAAGTGATTTTTCTCAGCTGAGGTAATCAACAGAGTCTCTACCTTTTTGATTATTTGGCTGCATCTTTGACTTGTTCTCTGCTTTCTATTGTTCATAGTTCAAATGTTTTCATTTACTGTGTGTAGTTACAGCTTTTTAAAGAAAGAAGAATTCTACACTGATTTTTTTCTGAGGGCATTTTCCTTATTAAGGTGAATTTAGTGTTTCTGAGATGTGCCAGCCTGACAGCCCCACAGCCTGAAGTCCTATCTCCACAGAAATGATGGCTTAAACAATACTGAAACTTCCTTTACCACCCTTCTAGGATGCCTATATGCTGTTCAGGTTGGGGAGGCAAAGCCCTGCAGGAGTGAGAAGATAGTTCACTTTTCATTTGCATTCAATACTTGGCCTCTCAGACTGTCAACAAGGAAATGAATTATAATGATTGTTTTATATCTGTTAGTATGTGTTATATTCTGATTGCTTTTGAAATACCAAACACATAGCTCTTGTTTTGTATTTATTAGGCATGGGAATCTATTCAGTAGCAGCATTTGCCTTCATAGACTGAGCAAATTAATTCCTGTATAACCCGCACGCAAATCTTCTCCAGTGTCAGAGGTTTTCAAAACAGACTAGAGAATTTAGGCATATATCTTTCTTTCATTTTAATGGACCATGTCTTTCTAAATCCTCTAAACGGGTGAAGTCTCCACCAAAAAATTCTCTTTTGCTTCTTTAAATTAGTAGTGAGGACACCAGTTTAAGCAGTTTGTGGCATTCAGAAGGTATGGTGCTGCTTATATTACTCACCTTGTGATTACTGCTTTGAGGGGTTCAATAATTTTCTGGAGGTTTTGAAAGCCCTAAGCAGACACTGTGGGTCACATGGCTCAAAAACTGGTATTTATATACCATATTCTCTGCAGAGCCTTAGTAATTAATACTGACCTTTAATTACAGCTTTGTTTACTGATTTACATGTTTTCTATGGAGCACCTTTTTCATTTAATATTTTATCTATTAAAAGTAAACACAATGCAGGAAAAGGTAATGTCCTAACTGTTTTATTTGAAAGCTCCCATAAAATGTAGAAGATATCAAAAGTATTTATTATCCTGTTTTTCATGAAGTGAATCAAAGACATATTTATCAGTGTTCTTTCTAAAGTTCTTTACCTAGCATTTCTTGATTAGAAAACATTTTGATTTTTTTTTTAAGATTTTTTTTATTTTGAAGCATTGTAATTGTGCTGGCTTTCATTTCATACATGGGACATGTGAACACTTAAAAAAAATGAAATAAAGGTATGCTCTCTGTCTCCAAATAATTTGCCTAGTAGAATGTGTTTCTCATTAGTCACTAGTCAATCTTCAGTGGGGCTAATCTGTATATAGTCATTTTGTTTTGGAGTCATCTGGAGCACCACTTGGTCACAGTCTCAGCTGAAGTAGGTGAGTGGGTGGAGAAAAATTCTTAAACAAAAGAGCAGATGTTTATAAATTAACTTCTTAGCCTTCCAAGGCACAAAGTGTCTTCCTCCTGTATATGTGCATTCATGTTTTTGCACAGGAAGATAGGCAGCAACTGACAGAATTAGTAGACTGAGACTAAAGTTAAAACTAATGTCTTAATTCGTAGGCTGAAATTGATAGAGGGAAGTGTAGGAAGAAATAGAAAAATAGGATAAAAGTGACGTGGGCAGTGCAAAGCTCTCTGCATGGTATGTCAAACAAAAAGAAAAGGTATTTACTCCACTTTAAGCTTATCTAAAGCATCATACTGTATCTGAAATGCTTGTTTTAATCTTATTTTATCTTTCAACATGTAATATTTATACACGCTTGTAACAGTTAAACCGCTTTTAATGGATGAATTTTCATTTAAAGGTAAAAAAAAGATGTTCTCTGCTTCAAGCAGCAGGTGTGTTTTTAATCTTTAATAGGTCACCTTCCCAAGTGCAAGCAGGAAAGCTGTTATTGATCAAAGAGGTTTTGTTGGGTAGCTCTCAGATTATTGAGTGACAAACTTTATTGAATTTGACTTAACAGAAGTCAGAAGACAGCTGAAGCATAAGAGCTTGCACTACCATCAGAGTCATTTTACGACAGCTAGGGAGCAAAGCTCAGAGATGGATACTGAGCTCTTTGCTAGCCCTTGGAGATTAACTGAACAGCCTTCCTACCAATTCCCAAGCCTGTCAGCAGAACCAATTAGATTTTCAACCAGTAGACAAGAAGGGTGGCACTTGGGGACCTTTTTGCTTTAGGTCGAAGGCTTTTCAGACTGCGATGAGATGACATTGATGATGACACGTTGAGCATTGGTTGGTTTTAAGACAAGTTAAATTAGCAGTCTTGAAATGATTCCAACTGTCTCCTGACTTCTCACTGTTGCCATATTCAGTGGATCCTGTCAGAAGCAGGTTGATGACTTAATAGTCTTTCTTGAGTGGATTTGAGCACTTTGGCTGTGTGTTTATGTGTAGTTGTCATGCTTAAAATATTCATATGAAGGTTTGAAATATTTATTTGAAGGCGCCTTCTGCAGAGTTCCGCAGTAAGGCTCTCAGTGATTCTGTCTACTTTTTTCCCCCCTTTTTGCTGCTCTAAGCAGTTATTTCTAAAAACTGCCTTTAACTATATCTAATCTGTATTTGATGATATTGTTTCTTGTAGCTATCAATCATGTTATGCACTTAAGAAGTTTAAGAGTTTATTTGGCATTTTACTTTCAGAGCTCAAACCTACAACTTCAAATCCCACCTGTATACACATTACTATAGTTCTGAGACCATTTCAGATCAGGAAGGGTGTATTCATCTTGTACTGTCTTGTAATCACTTTGTAATCTTTGATTCTAATCCAAACAGGTTGGGTTAGATACTGAAGAAAGGGAAATGGAGAGGAGAGAGGAGTGTGAGATGAAGTCCTATAACAATTAAATTGCCTCAGGCTCTTAAAGCAAGTGAACAGGATATCACTGAGAAGCTTTTCTTTACATTTTAAAAGGACGTGGTATTTACAGAAGTACTTTGTCTGAATGGATTGGCCCTGGTATATGTTAAAAGGAACTCAAGAGATTAATTTCAAGAAAACATCTGTACATTACATGTTCAGTTTGTTATAAGACATTTTAACCACGCAGAAACAAACTTGCAGTTTAATCAACATATGAATTTGTTTTTCTACAATAAAAAATAATGTGCTTCTAACATTGCACATTTTTAAAATGTCGAGGTATTAAAGATTATAGGTAATATTTTCATATCTTGATGCCTGAAATTAGGCTCTTAAATCGATATTCAGGCACTAAATTTAGGCTTTTGAATCCACAATTAGTCACTAAAATAAGGGCCTGAATATGAATTTAAGAGCTTGACTTTAGGAACTCCTAATAGGAAAATGTTCATGGTATTTCCATGGCCTTTGTAGACTTACCAATTACTCTGACTTTGGTTTTGCAGTGAGAAAGCCCCACCCTCCATCTTTTTTTTAAATGAAGACTTGGAGAAAAATATACCTACATTTTGCAGAAATTAATTCCAAGTACTTTCCTAAGCATTGGCATGATTGTGCTACAAGAAGGCTGCCTGCCAGTTAAAAGGACATAATTCCCAAACAACAATTTTCTGTTTACTTAAGAAGTTATACCATACTATTCAGCCTAGTAACTGAGTAGCTAACAAAAAACTTGCCATCACCAAGATATAAGGGCCTTCCCAGGGAATGTCCAGCTGAGGTGCGAAGAAGAGGATTTTGTTGTTCTTCTGTTGCTACCTTTTTTCTCTTGTGGCTGTGCAAAAGATAAATTAGAAAAGTGTTTTACATTTTGCTCTGAAAATACAGTCCATCTGATCTCCTGTGGAACTGAATTCTAAGGTCTTGAGCCAGCTGCTGAGCAACTTTTGTATCCTGAACTCATAAGTGTTATCATCAATGTTGATGAGATCATAGTTGGATGCAGAGGCAGGGTGACTGGTCTAGAATGAACCTTGGGTGGTAAGTCAGTGACTTGCCGTGTGTGGTGTGGGTCAAGGTATTTTACCTCACTGCCTCAGTTTCCCCATTTGTAAAATTAGGATATTATCTTTATGCCAGACTGATGTTATAAGGGGCATTTAGTCAATGTTTCTAAAATGGAGATTTTGTGTTTATATAAATGTTTAAAATAATAATATTTCCTGAGTAATATAGCTGTCCTGGAGATTGTTGTCACAGAGAGAGAGAGGACATCACTTAGGTTGTCTGGGACAGTTCCAGGAAGAGCTTTAAACATGATCTTCAAGCCTTTGGATTTGATTTTGTATTTCATAGGGTGCCAATGCTATAAATGAAACTCTAGGATGATGTGCTCGCTGCAAACAGTGTTGTGAGGAGGTGTCCTGCTGCATTCTGGGCCAGTTCAAGCCTTTGTGTATGGTCAGAGTGCTTATAATATCAGTGTTTAGCTTTTATACACACCACTTTCCATATATGGCAAAGCTCGATAAGCTTTGTTATCCCTATTTTAGAGATGAGGAAAGAGGCACAGAGGGGTGAAGTGGCTAGCTCAAGGTCATGTGTCTTAGCTTAGGTCATATAACTTAGCTTTCCTCCTAACTATTAGTCTTGTGCTCTATCCATTAAACCATCCTGCTTCCTAGGTATAAAGTTCATAGATTATAAGGCCAGAAGGGACCATGTGGTCCTCCAGTCTGACATCTTGCATATACAGACCATAGAACTTCCCTGAATTGCTTTTAAAAAAACAGCCAGTTTTTATCTAAAAATTTTGAGTGGTAGAGAATGTAACACAACTCTTCTTATTCAATATTCCCCTGGATTACTGCATACATCCAATAATTGCACTGGCTCTTTTGATCACTGCATCACACTGGGAGCTCATGTTCAGTTGATTATCCACTGTGTCCTTTCAGGTCTTTTTGCGAGTCACTGTTTCCCAGGTGAGAGTCCCCCATACTGTATGTATGGTCCATATTCTTTGTTCCTAGATGTATGACTTTACATTTGGTCATTGAAATGTATATTGTTTGCTTGCACCCAACTTGATCCAGATCACTATGTATCAATGACCTGTCCTCTTCATTATTTACCAGTCACTCAAGCTTCATTGGAGTAGGAACTTGAACTTGGGTTCCTACATCCCAGGGAGTGCCCTAACCACTTGGCTATAGAGTCAGTCTCTCTGGGGTAGCTTCAACAGGAGATTGAAAGAGAGCTCTATCCTAGACTACTTAATAGTAGTTAGAATAGTTAGAAAACACACCTGTGGTGTGGGAGACCCAAGTTCAAGTCACTATTTCAGATTCTCCAAATCAGGCAGAGTGGGGATTTGAAAACAAGTCTACCACATCCCAGGTGAGCCTCCTGACTATTGTGTATCTTGGGAAACCTCCCACCCCATTTTCAGCCAGAAAAATTCTAATCTGGTTGCCTCCAGCTGTCTTTTGTGTAAGGCCTGAACAGGTCAGTGCACTCTGCGAACACCTGCTGGATTAAGACCCACAGGCAATGCCTAATTTGAGAATCCTGTTGGGGCTTCTGTGTGTGCTAGGTCACTGAGCATCTTGGCATCTTCAGGACTTCATGCATGCCCACTGGCAGAAACTTTCTTGCACAGGGACTTTACTGGTTTAAGTTTTAGCCTTAGAAGTGTATTTTTATTTTTGTTTGCTTGTAATCCTTTCTATCATTATTCCTTGTACTTGATATTATTTAAATTTTTGACTTTGGGTTTAATAAACGTATTTTACTTTTACTATAAACCAGTTCAGTGCAGTGATTGAAGAGAAGGGTATATTAACTTCACTTAAGCTAACAGTCTGCACTGTATTGTCTTTTTAAGGAGCAATGAATTTAATAAGGTTCTGTGAGTGCTACAGTCAGAAGGAATGGCTGCTACAAGACAGACAGTTTAGGGGAAATTCAGGACTTGGAGGTGTTAGGTCATTTAGAGCAAAGTAAATGGGTGGTGGAAGCCAGAGCGTGACCTTCATGCTTCTAGGTGGGCTGTTGGTGTCTAGGCTGTGACCCAAAGCACTGTAGCATTTAGGGCACCCAAAGTTCTAGGACAGGCAGTGACACAACCCTTTAATGGTCTGGGTTTAACCCCAAAACATCACAAGCCCTTAATCAAAATGTCATATGGTACCAAATCAAATGCCTTGCATAAAGGTAATAGTGTTGATGTAATAGATTTATCAACAAAATTTGTAATCTCTTCAAAAAGAAATATCAGCTTAATTTGACATGATCTATTTTCCATGAACATTATTGGAAAGGAAAGTATTTCATCATCATCATCATCATATGACATGACTATATCATCCTGCTTTTTCCCAGATACAGAACAGAAATATTTATTGAAACACCTGTCTCTTTTGTATTATTATTGACAATTTTACCATTTCTATTTTTTTGTATTATTATTGACCATTTTACCATTTACCATATCTTGTAATAGATCAAAACCATTATTAGGATTCATGTTGCTCCTAATATACTTAAAAGAACTCCTTATTGACCTTTGTATACCCATTAAGTTTTCCTTGTGTCCTTTTGCTTCCCTTATCAATTTTCAACAATTCCTAGCTTCTAATTTATAGTTCATTGCTATCAGCTTCCTCTTTTTCCATTTATTACACTGGGTTTATTTTTAACCAGCATAGGCTTCTTTCTCAGTTGCGGAATTCTGGATTTTTGTGGCATTTAATAAAATATTTTGAAACATTTCCCAATTATTTTTCTGTTCAAATTCTTTCTCCCAGCTGACTTGGCTCCAGAGTGTTTTAAACTTTGTGAAATTGTCCCTTTTAAAGAAGTATGTGTGTATAAATATTTATTGGTTGACTCTTTATTCTTTTTTAACACAGCAAATGTGATTAAGTCAAGATCACTTGCATCCAAGCAATGATTAATTTTTAATTCTGAGATCAATTCCTGTTTAGTGCCAAGACGAATGTTGGATGCAATACTTTCTAAGTTCAGAAATTTCCATTTATAATTTTTAGAAATTCCTAGAACATTTTAGTACTGACAGCATGAGCCCTCCAACATATGTCATTGAGAAGTACCCCATGATAACAGCTTTTTTCCCTACACATTACATATTTGTGCTTAAAGAGCTGGGCATCCTGTTCTCTATGTGATTTGGTGGTCTGTCACAGACACCAATTAATACCACATCTTATGTTTCATCTGCTAGGACTTGAATCCGTAAGCATTCAAGTTCATTTCTTTTTGAGTTGTCAGTGACTTGGAAACAGGAAACATAATTTTTGAGCTAGAGTGCCCTTCCCCCTCCTGTTTTGCCTACTCAGTCCTTCCTTAATAGGTTATAACCCTTAACTTCAAAATTTCAATCGTGCAAATCTTCCGACCAGGTTTTAGGAATTTATTGAAATTGTGTTCGTAAATGAGCAATTCCAATTCCAATTATTTATTACTCAGGGTCCTAGCGTTGGTGTATAGGCAATTAAATAATTTCTTCTCTTCACATCCCTTGGTGTCTTGATTACTTTTGTTCTCAGTATCATGATTTAGTTCTAAATGAGTGGCCATTTGTTCCCCTTTTCATCCTCCCCTTTACCTGTTAGTTTAACACTTTCCTGACTAGTTTAGCCAGCCTGTCCCCTAGGAGATTGGTTCCCCTTCTACTGAGATGGAGGCCATCTAAACTGTACACCCTCAGTCCCCGTGCAAGGTGGACCAATATTCCATCAAACCAAAACCACTTACCTAGCCAATAGTTCACTTCCAGATTCTTCTGCCTTCTGTCCTCCTTCACTCGCAAGACAGGAAGAATCTCCAGGAAGATCAGCTGGACATTCTTCTACTTCATCACTCATCTGAGTTTCCTAAAATAGTGAATATTCTGTGAGATAGCTTGTGATACACTGTCATTAGTGTTGATATACACTATCACAATTGGATCCTTGCCTGTTGACTTCAGAAGCTTATCCAGTCTTAGAGTCACATCTCGTCATTGGCTCCAGAAAGAAAGCACACCATCCTATTATCTACATGTCCTTTGCTGAACATTCTTCCCATGCTTCTTCAAGGATTGTCTGTCTTCCTTGGACAATTGGAGATCTCTTTGTAGGCATGTTTGATTTGTAACAAAGTTCCTCCTCTGCCTAGCTGGGTCCTGCGCTTTCTGGTGGATTTGCTCGCCTCAGAGGTTCAGAACAGCCCTCAGTTTGGCCGCTTTTGCTAGAGGCTCAAACCTCCCGTTCACTCAGCTAGCCTCATGACTGGCCAGCATGTGGGGGGAGGGGAAAATGGAGAACTATCCCTGCAGTCTCTGTTCTCCCACCTAGTGGGTCGGGGACGGGCCAGATCCCTTTCCAAATGAGACCTTCTCCTCTAGTGTGTCTCACAGACCAGGTCAACTCCTCCTGTGTCAGGGAGTTGTGGGGATGGGGGGATCTGGGCCTGCCCTCTAGACCAGGTTCCAGACCAGGGCCCTGTGACTAGCAGCTGTCTACGACATCTCCTGTATCAGCTGCATGACAGCTACAGCTCCCTGGGCTACTTCCCCCAGCACCCTCTCTATCCTCACCACAGGACCTTCCTCCTGAAGCCTGATAACACTTGTACTCATCAGTCCTTCAGCAGCACACCCTCTTGCTCCCAGCTCCTTCCATGCCCCTCACTAACTGATGGGAGGTCCTTTTTAAACCAGGTGTCCTGATTAGCCAACTTGATTTAAATTGATTCTAGTAATTTCTTAATTTGGCTCCAGGTGTCTTAATTAGCTTGCCTGTCTTAATTGGTTCTAGCAGGATCCTGATTGTTCTAGGGCAGCCCTTGCTGTGGTCACTCAGGGAACAGAACACTGTTCATCCAGTGGCCAGTATATTTGCCTTCTACCAGACTCCTGTACCCCACTGGTCTGGGTCTGTCACATATTGTATTGCAGTTTGGGTTGAGCAGCCATCCACAGGTTTGTCCTATACAGTTCCCTGTTCCATTTCATCAGCTGGAGTGTGAGAGAGATTTTCTGCAGTTTCCAAGCTGAGAACATGATAATGATTGAATATCTCCGCCTGGTCCTCTTCTCTCTGGTGATCATTGCTTGCCCATTTTCTTCTACCTCTACCTGTGTGGAATACTGCTTTGTCCTCTTGTCTCTGGTGGTTACAAACTGCCATGCCTAGTCTCTGGTTTCCACACTCTGGTTCCTTATTAGCTAATTCCTTTCTTTCTTGAACATCAGGTGGTGATGCTTCCTGAATCTGGTTGGCCAAGAACTCCTCAGCCTCTCCGATGCTTTGTAGTTAAGGCATGAAATTAATTACTTAATGACAGTAGATGTTGAGGTTAAAAAAGTTTAATAACCATTAAAACACAAACTGTCAACATCCTATGTCAAATTTTATCCTTAAATCAAACTCTAACAAGTTCTCTAGCAGCATTTTTCTTACTTTGCATATTTGTAAATTTCAGTTATCATTGATGGCAATATTTTTCATCAGTCTGTGTCCAGTAAAATAGATGTTTTTCAACATTTACTGATAAAGATCTAATCCTTCCAAGCTTATTTATAGTGTTTGTACTTTTCCTTCTGGATCAAAATCTTTTCCTCCAGGACAGCCACCAGGTTCCACATCATATAGAGGGAATAGTTCATTTGGGCAGAAACAAAAACATAGCAAACCCATTGCAGGTCACAGCCACTATTCAATGATTGGCCATCATGGTAAAGAGTGTAGAACTGTACCTAAATTGAAAGCCTCACAAACTCCCTCTCCATACTCCCTCTGAAACTCCCATTTCACAGAGCAAGAGTTCATCAGGCAACTGACTCACATACTAAACTTTGCTGTTCTATTCCACCTTCTCACTAACTGGTGGTGATTAGTCAAGGCTGCAGCAATCCAACCTGGATAAAAGTCTGGATCACTGAAGTTAAGTTAGCATCTTACAGGGTTACCAGCTACAAATGAATATGAGTTATTTGAAGGTAGTTTGTTTCTCCCACTTGTTTGTTTTCCTAAATCTGGTTGTATTGGGGGAGTTATGTCTCCAGATCTACACATGGAGATTACCTTCTTTGTATGGATCTCCTTCCTTTATGTGCAGAAGGGGGGCCCAGCAGTTACCAGTTATTCCACTAATTTGGTCTCTGATCAGTCCAAATGTGCAGAGAGACATACTAAAAATATATATTAATATTTTGCAATTAGTTACAGCCAAATGTAACTAGAAGCAGTCAAGACACTCTCAAATAGGGCCTTGAATGCACTAACGTATCTCCTGGTTGTTTCACTGTCAAACTTCAGGCAAATAACTTACTAACTCAGTTACACCTCTTGTAAATTGGGAATAATAATATTTGCTGCACAAGGATGTTACAACCATTAATTAGTTGTTTGTACAGTACTTCAAAGAGAAGTGTGAAGTATAATTATTATTTTCACAGCCAAATTATAGAAAAACACTACCAGATTCGTAAAACACCAGCAGCAATAAAATCTATGCTCCATTGTGTACACACACACACACACACACACACTTTTAAGGATCTATAGGTCTACTGTTAACTCTCAAGTCAAAACAGACAGCAATTTTCAGACTCATATACAGCTGACTGCGTCTTTCCAGAGACCTTAAACATCAGTTTGATTACCCTATCTCTCATCCCTCCAATTTTCATTCTAGACTATGATATCTATGATATAGTTCTGATAACTAAGGCCTGGCTCCACAAAAGGGACTGAGCCATGGCACTCCAACCTCAGATTTTAGGCACACTCGTGCCCAGGGGAATCCTCAGCCCCCAGTTAGGCACCCAGGCTCACTATATAATGCATGGGGAGAGTTAGGCATATAAAAATGGTATTCACAGAAACCAGCAAGCATAGGGGGGAGCCACCTAAGCTAGCCAATAGGGAGTGGTGATGAGAGGGGCTTTAGGTAGGTACCTAACTTTGGACTAGAGGGAGGCACCTATCTCCACTTGGGATTCTCCTGGAGTTAGGCACCTAACACGGGTTAGTCTTTTCTCAGCAATGTAGAGCAGGGATTTGAGTTGAGGTCTCCCACCTCCCAAGTGTCCTAACACTGGGCTATGCCTATATAGTATTGTGCAGTAGGGCTCGCTTTCTCTGGGATCTCCTGTGGAAGCCATTCTACTCTGTTCTACTTTGTGTAAGATAATTAAGTATTCTTTGGAGCAGGACTGGAACCTGGTCTCCTAGGAGACTGTCCTTAACCACCGGACTGTAGAGTCATTCTGATTCTCTGTCTGGTCCAATGAATATTTAATGTTTTATAAAAGTGGAGCAGCTTCAATAGGAGAGATTGAGGGTATGTCTACACTATGGGATTATTCTGATTTTACATAAACCAGTTTTGTAAAACAGATTGTATAAAGTCGAGTGCACGCGGCCACACTAAGCACATTAATTTGGCAGTGTGCATCTATGTACCAAGGCTAGCGTCGATTTCCGGAGTGTTGAACTGTGGGTAGCTATCCCATAGTTCCCGCAGTCTCCCCCGCCCTTTGGAATTCTGGGTTGAGATCCCAATGCATGATGGTGCAAAAACTGTGTCGTGGGTGATTCTGGGTAAATGTTATCACTCATTCCTTCCTCTGTGAAAGCAACGGCAGACAATCATTTCGCACCCTTTTTCCCTGGATTGCCCTGGCAGATGCCATGGCATGGAGCCCGTTTTGCCTTTTGTCATTGTCACCATATGTGTACTGGATGTCGCTGACAGAGGCGGTACTGCAGTGCTACACAGCAGCATTCATTTGCCATTGCAAGGTAGCAGAGATGGTTACCAGTTGTTCTGTGTATCCTGTCTGTACCGTCTGCTGTTGCCATTGTAAACTGGCGATGAGATGACGGTTATCAGGTCGTTCTGGTACTCCGTTCCTGCTAGTGCTCATGGGTGCCTCCGGCTGCCTTAGCATAAGGTCAGGCTGGGGGGCGCAAAGACAAAAAGGGAATGATCTCCGCAAGTCCTTCCTCTTATCGGTTTACAAAGATGAGTCGTCCGCCAGATATAGGGCAGTGTGAATAGAGAGCCAGGTACAGAGAGCATATAGCGCTCCATGATTCAATCCGCAGAATGAATGATGCCTATGCCATTCACAGGTGGATGCCCACTGCCAAAACCCACCCACTTGATTCCCTTCTCCGCCAACCTTTGCGGTATCGTGGCAGGTCCCCCTATTTGTGTGATAATAATAAGAATCTATCAGGGAATAAGAAACCACGACATTTTTAGGAGATAAATAAGGAGTGTGCCTCAAACTGCTATGATAGTCCAGGCAGTGACATTAAACGGTGGGTGGCGAGCGAGGCCCAGCAGCACGGCTGCTATGATAAGTCCAGGCAGTACAGAATCTTTCTTAGACGTAAAGGGAGAGGGCTGCAGTTCCATCAGCCCCCAGTTGCTATGATGAGGACAGTACCAGCCGTGTTCTGTATCATCTACCGGGAATGATGGGAGTCTCCTATTTTTTACCCAGCGCCCCCAGCGGACCTCTACCTGAGGCCAGCAGGAGCCTCACGGTATATGGACGATGGATTAGCAGTCATATTGTACCATCTAGCACACGGGGAGCAGAGGGGATGAGGCTGATGCTATTCATACGCCGCAGCGCCACTCTCCAGCAGCCATTGCAGTAGCATGGTGACATATAATCAAAAGTCGACGAAAACTGATTTTTCCCCCTTTTCTTTCACGGGGGGGGTGGTAAATTTGCGCAGATATACCTAGACCACCCGGACATAAGTTTGACCCTCGCAGGCATTGGAGCTCAGCCAAGAATGCAAATGCATTTTCGGGGACTGTGGATATCTGGAGTCTTCAGTACCTCATTTCCCTCCCTCCATGGAGCATCATTGATCTTTGGCTTCTGGTTACCTTGGCACAGTACTGTCTGGGAACTCTGTATCATAGCCTGGAGATTTTTCCAAAACGCTTTCCTGCATGTCTCTGGGAACGGAGCTGGATAAGACAGATGTGTCTCCAGTATACAGCGATCAGACAAATATCTCCCGGAGGGTCCAGGCTGGAGCCTTTTGGATTTGGATGCATCGCCACCGGCTGATCAGAGCTCACGCTGGGCAAACAGGAAATCGAAATTCAAAGTTTGCGGGGTTCCTGTGGCCAACTGGGCCGCTAGTGGCATCCGAGTCGGATGCTGTCAAACAGATGCACAAGGTGCACTGGGGATCCACCTGAGCCAATGGATCGTCAGGTTGCCGACCACACACACCTAACCGATATGGTAAGTCCAATTACAGGCTCTACTCCTTCGTCAGGGAGGATACAAGAATCCGGTTTAAAAGCCTTATATCGATATATAAAGGGCCTCATTGTGGATGGGTGGCAGCGTTAATCAGTTAACGCTGCCCACATATGTTAACAGATAGTCGTGACCAGGCCTGAGAAGAGAGTCTCACCACCAGAACTCCCTTGTTAGGGGCACTGCCGAGGCTGGTCTACACACACGTTTAACCGAGTTTACAGCGTAAAAAACCGATTTACGCTGTACCCACATCCACGACTGCAAACGCCGCTTTATATCGATATAGAAGGGCTATTTAAATCGGTTTCTGTTACCCTCAAGCGAGAGGAGAGCGCTAAAAAATGTGTATTACATAGTATAGATAGGGTGAGGTGCGGAAATCGACAGTATTGCCTCCAGGGGGTGTCCCACGGGGCCACTGTGACCGGCTCGGAACAATCTGAACCGGATGCGTGGCAGCTAAACAGGAAACGCCGCCGCGAAATTTAGATTTCAGTTCCTCTGGTGTTTGCCCAGCGTGGACCTGATCAGCCACGGGCGGCGATGAAGTCAAAATCCAAAAAGAGCGTCCAGCAGGACTGTAAGGGAGACTAGCTAGGAATCTGATCCAGTCTGTATGGGAAACAATCTGTGCTATCAAAGCTCATATCAGGAAGACGAAATGCCAAAAGCTTTGAAAAAAAATCCCCACGGCTACATAGTGCGGCGGACTAGCCGTAATGGGAAGCAGAGACTCAAATGTACACTCATGGAGGAGGTGGGTACGAGACTCCAGCTATCCCCACAGTTCCACAGTGGTCTCCGAAAAGTATTTGCATTCTTGCCTGAGCCCGGTGGCTGTAGTCAAACACAGTCCGGCCGTGGTTCAGTGGAAAACTCCTCAATTTCACCCCACCCTACCACAGTGAAAGAAAAGGAAGAAATAGTTTCTTGACTTCTTTCAGTGTCAACCCTATGTCTGCTGAATCCGGACGTGCAGTAGACGCGATCTGCAGCAGTGGAAGCGCAGTATTCGCTCACTCTCGCCCTCCCTGGTGGCAGATGGTCGCAGAGGAACTGTGAACCGTCCTTAATCAACCGTGAGTGCTCGCTAGCCTGATTAACTGCTTGAAGATAGCTACCCACAGTTCAACGCTCCAGAAATCGACGCTAGCCTCAGACCATGGACGCACACCGCTGAATTAATGTGCTTAGTGTGGCCGTGTGCACTCAACTTTATACAATCTGTTTTATAAAACCGGTTTATGTAAAATCGGAATAATCCCATAGTGTAGACGTACCCTGAGAGATGAGACAGCTGGGTCAAATCAATGCTCCACATCAGGCAATATGGGTATGTGAGCCAATGTCTCCCACCTCCCAGGAGAGTTTTCTAACCAAGGGTCTATTGGATATTGCAGGGACCATCACCATGAGATTTGTGCAGGGCCTGATCCAGTAGGTATGCTTTGAGAACACTTAATGGAGCAGTCACGGCAGGCCAGCTAGGTGGGGGAACATCTGGCTTGGGAATCCTACTTGGATTTGGGCATGAGCTGGTGGAGACAGTTTTGAACATGCACCAGCAGAAATTTATTCACCTGCAAGATTATGCAGTTTTGAGGAATTAAATTTTGGACTTAAATGCCTAAAAGTGACAGTTAGTTCCCCAATTATCAGGGACTTAGTGGTGGTGATAGTACTGACTGTATGAGTATAAATGCAGGTGGGAAATGGATGAAGTGATGGTGCTGTTAAAACAGGGCGGCTAACATGATGCTTTAAATTTCTCTCTCTTCTAGAGAAAGGCTCAGGTTAGGGCCTTTGATCTGCAACTGCATGCAGCCAGTTTCCCTGCTCCAGAGACCCCTGAAAGGAGGAGCAAA
Source organism: Chelonoidis abingdonii (assembly GCF_003597395.2). Taxonomy (NCBI): domain Eukaryota; kingdom Metazoa; phylum Chordata; order Testudines; family Testudinidae; genus Chelonoidis; species Chelonoidis abingdonii. Next base: position 182,154,143 of record NC_133771.1, read on the forward strand.
GTAGGAGATGGGAAGCTGGTTCCCCAGTGGTGCTTGCCTCATCCATCCTCACCAAACTCATACACACATAGCAGCTGGTCATTTAGATATTCCCTCCACTTCCCAAATGGCTGAGGTATTCCTTTGAGCAAGAAGGTGGGTGAGAAGCATTCTCTTCTGGCTGTAACAAGCTCCCATATGGAAGCTGGGATCCTGCCTGTGGGCAGCAGCAGAACTTGCTGCTTCTGCCTCCTGTCCCAGACATCATCAAAAGGTCAGGCACTGAGGGCAGAGTCATCAAAAATAACCTTAAAACTGCACACTGTTTTTTAGAGGTTGCCTTGCCAATTAAAGATTCCTGACTTGTAAGTTGTTCGTGAGAGAAATGTTATAATGACTCAGCCTGTATTTTTGGCAACAGGATTACTGAGGCGTGCAGCTGAGATTAAGGAACTTGTGTATGATGGTTTTGGGGATTGAATACAAATACTGAGAGTCAGAAGTCTAAATTTACTGCCTAATTTAATTACCTTTTATCAACAGCAATAGCTCTATTGACTGCATTCTTAAACTTAACTAAGGGACACGTTGCATGAAGTCCAGTGGAGTTTTACCACCGACTTCTATGGGGCTAGGATATTACTCCTTATGTTTTAGTAGATACTTTTAATACTGGAAATGTTAAAGGGGGGAGATAGTTATTTTCCAACCTTGGGCTGAAAACTCTGAGGGAGGGCAAAAGAGGAGGAAAAAACAGTGAGGATTCTTTCAAGGAAATTCCCCAGCATCATTTCACTGGAGGGGAAGCATGCCAAAGTTGGTCCTTCCAGAAGGAACAAGCCACAGGACCCAACCAGAGACTTCTCAGGAGGCCATCCATATAGAGGCCCCACTCTCCTGCAGCTGCTTTGGCTCTCAGAGATGATCACACCCTGGTCCCTTGCAGTGGGTGCCCTGTGACCAGGTACTGTTCCTAGATATTCCTGCTCCCGTAACAATATTATTACCAAAATGGGCCTGACTTTAGAAAACAGAGGCCATTTTTATCCAAGTGTGGAATCTGCACTAAATACAGAAAATATAATGCATAAGTACTGACATTACATGAGATGCCAGATTATCTTTGGTCTGAGGTTGGCACAGATATTTTTAAATTCAATGAGAAAAATTCTCTTATTTATGGGATACTACTTTTTTTTTTAAATTGAGCCCAATACATCAAGTAGCAATGTAATAACACGTTACAAATTGCAGTTTGCTCCTAGTGGGGTTTCAGTTGAGTTAATAAAGGATAACAGCCCACAATTCATCAGGTGGCACACTTTAGCATTTCAGTTCAAGCACACCATGTCAAGTCTTTTCTATGCTTAATCAAATGGATTAGCAGAAAAATTAGTACAGTGACCTTGATTTAGAAAAATAATGCCTGGTGGAGTCGATAGAGACATATTTAGCATTTTTAGACTATCACAATGTACCTCACAGTGTTTTTTGAGAGTCACTGGCACAGAGACTGATAGACAAGAGGAAATAAAGGTTAATGCCAACATCTAACAAGCTTCCTGAGCCAAAGACCATTAACAGAAAAGTAAAGATCTACAGTTCAGGAAACTAGAACAGAAGATATAATACCAGAGAAGCCAAACCATTGCCCTGTTGGAAGACCCTTATATGCTAGATTCCAAACGGAAAGTGGTTGTCAAGCTGCTAAGGTAACAGTTAACTTTTTACACCAAGGTCAGATGTCATATCCACCTTTGGGTTAGTTCCATCATAGGAAGAGAAGATCTCTAAATAAAACCACAGACACTGTTTCTGTTTCTTGGGGACATCTGGACTACCTCTGACAGTGCTTGTGTGCTGACAGTAGTAACACACACCCATGCATTCAGTGACACTGAAAAACTCCAGGGGTGAAATCCTGGCCTGAAGAAATCTTGAAGAGCTCTGTGTAGCTTGAAAGCTTGTCTCTTTCACCAACAGAAATTGGTCCAATAAAAGATATTACCTCATGCATCCTGTCTCTCTAACGTCCTGGGACTAACACAGCTACAATAACACTAAAAATGTATGTATTTATTAAAATGGAGGATGCAACTGTAGCCACTAGCATGTTGACAGGGCTATTAACCTCTTTCAATCCTGAACAGTGTCATGTGAATGGATGAAATGAAGACCCGTCTATCACCAGCCTGTCTCTGTGTCACATTTCAGTTACAAATATGATATTTGGCAACTTATAACCTGTTTTAACACTTGTGACCAAGTCATCATACAGCTAGTTGCATTTTACTTGTTTCAGCAATGCATAACAGTACTGGCAAGAGGAGAGAACTGATACATCTATGGCCTATAGCAAAAAAAAAACAAGCAATTAGGAGAATCAGTATTGGATTACATCATTTTAAAGCAGATTCATTGTGAGTGACCTTTAACTTTCACACAGTGAATATTGCAACAGTTTTAATCTTTTCAAAACATCTTGTGTGCAAAAATTAATTATAATCTTGGTTGAATTATTTTTGACACCCAGAAAATCATGAAAGACCATCCTTGAACAGCTTCTTGATAAGTAGAGATTATGTCATAACTGTCCTTTTGAAATTGAATTTATTTTCATTTAGCTTCATTATTTGCATGGTTAATAAGAGTAACCCCATCAAATACATGTAAAATTTCCATTCTCTGTATAGTTAACTTATTAAATTGTCTGTTACTTAGAGATAGCACTCAAAATGTGACGAGCATGTTTCAAACACAGATGATCCAGTCTTGGCCCTCAGGAGCATACAGTTTAAGAAGCCAAAGACAGAGAAAGGGTGGGAGAAAGGGATTTAACATACAGACAAAGTGATCCTTCTGGTAATAGACATATCTTATTAGATGTAAGATTTTGTTGTTGTTGTTTGCAAGTTAAACACAATGGGGCAGATGCTTGGTTCCACTCTGGCCATTTTGTCCTGTTCGGACAAGGTAAAGTCCTTCAGGTCATAAGTAACCAGAACAGAATTCCACTGGTGGAAGGAAGCTCATTGCTGACATAAAGATGACCGAGCTAACACCTGTGCTAGCTGCACCACCCTATATTCAACATAAAGGGAGTATTGTGTGTGGGGCAGGAGTGTGGAGAAGATCTGCTATGGCTTGCCTATGCTCACTAGTATAAGGTCCCTACTGGCATACCTTATGCTATTGGCATACAGTAGTGCAGACCCTGAACTGCTCTAACTCCTGTTGGAGCTGTCCATTGTAAAACTTTAGAGCTGTATGCAGATCCTGGATGAGTCCCACAGCCCTGAGCTAATTGGAGCTCAGATGCAGGTCAGAATCATGCCCAAGTTAATTAAAAGTTAAAAAATTACTTAGACAAGTTAGATGTCTTCAAGTGACTAGAGCCTGATGAAATACATCCTAGAATACTGAAGGAGCTGACTGAGGACATAGCTGAGCCATTATCTTTGGAAAGTCATGGAAGATGATTCCAGAGATTCCACAGGACTGGGAAAGGGCAAATATAGTGCCACAGGAAATAAGGACAAACTGGGGAATTACAGACCAATCAGCTTAACTTCAGTGCTGTCATGGTATAATTCCCCACTCTGAACCTTAGCGTCCAAAAGAGGGGGTACCAGCATGAATTTCTCTAAGCTCAATTACTAGCTTAGTACTTGTAGCGCTGCCACCAACCAGGAATTTCAGTGCCTGGTACACTCTGGTCCCCCCAAAACCTTGCCTGGGGAACCCCAAGACCCAGATCCTCTGGATCTTAACACACGGAAAGTAAACCCTTTCCCCTACCGTTCGCCTCTCCCAGGCTTCCTCTCCCTGGGTTACCTTGAAGATTACTGTGATTCAAACTCCTTGAACTAACAACAGAGAGGAAATTCACCTTCCCCTCCTTCTCTCTCCTCCTCCCAGACTCTCCCCTGAGAGAGAAAGTAATCCTAGCACAGAGAGAAAATTAACCTTTCTCCCCTTCCTCCTTTCCTCACAAATTCCCTGGTGTCCAGACCCAGTCCCCTGGGGTCTCACCAGAATAAAAAACAACAGGTTCTTAAACAAGAAAAAACTTTTAATTAAAGAGAGAAAAACAGTAAAAATTATCTTTGTAAATTTAAACTGAATGGTACAGGGTCTTTCAGCTATAGACCTGGAAATACCTCCCAGCCTAAGTGTACAAGTACAAATTAAAATCCTTCCAGCAAAATACAAATTTGAAACTCCTCGCAAATACCATTTGCAAATAAAGAAAACAACATAAGCCTAACTCACCTTATCTACCTATATCACTATTCTGACTTATAAGAGCCTGTATCAGGAAGATTGGAGAGAACCTGGTTGCACGTCTGGTCACTTTCAGCACCCAGAGAGAACAACAACCAAATTCTAACACACAACACACGAAACTTCCCTCCAGTGTGCATACCTGATTGGAAACATATTCCCAGACAGTAGTCATCAGTGGTTCACAGTCAAGCTGGAAAGGCATATCAGTGAGTCCCACAGGATCAAGTCTGGTTTGGTTCAATATCTCATCAGTGATATGACTATCGGAAGGATAGGATTAAAATTCAAAATGATCTGGACAAACTGGAGAAATGATCTGAAGTAAATAGGATGAAATTTAATAAGAACAAATGCAAAGTACTCCACTTAGGAAGGAACAATCAGTTGCGCACATACAAAATGGGAAATGACTTCTTAGGAGGGAGTAATGCAGAAAGGGATCTGGAGGTCACAGTGGAGCACAAGCTAAAGTGTAACACTGTTGCAAAAAAAGCAATCATTCTGGGATGTATTAGCAAGAGTATTGTAAACAAGACGCGAGAAGTAATTCTTCTACTCTACTCCATGCTGATAAGGTCTCAACTGGAGTATTGTGTTCTGGGTGCTACATTTCAGGAGAGAGGTCGACAAATTGGAGAAGGTCCAGAGAAGAGCAACAAAAATAATTAAAGGTCTAGAGAACATGACCTATGAGAAAAGACTGAGAAAATTGGGTTTGTTTACTCTGGAGAAGAGAAGACTGAGAAAGGGACATGATAACAGTTTTCAAATACATAAAAGGTTGTTAAAAGGAGAAAGGAGAAAAATTGTTCTCCGTAATCTCTGAGGATAGGTCAAGAAGCAATGGGCTTAAATTGTAGCAAGAGCAGTTTATGTTGGACATTAGGAAAAACTTTCTGTCAGGATGGTTAAGCACTGGAATAAATTGCCTAGGGAGGTTGTGGAATCTCCATCATTGGAGATTTTTAAGAGCAGGTTAGACAAATACTTGTCAGGGACAGTCTAGATCAGTGGTTCTCAACCAAGGGTATGTGTACCCCTAGGAATCCATCAGCTCATCTAGATAGTTGTCTAGATTTACAGGCTACATAAAAAGCACTAGCGACGTCAGTACAAACTAAAATTTCATACGTACAGTGACTTGTTTATACTGCTCTACATACTATACACTGAAATGTAAGTACAGTATTTATGTTCCAATTGATTTATTTTATAATTGTATAGTAAAATGAGAAAGTAAGCAATTTTACAGTAACAGTGTGCTGTGACATGTTTGTATTTTTATGTCTGATTTTATAAGCAAGTAGTTTGTAAGTGAGGTGAAAACTTGGAGTATACAAGACAAATCAGACTGCTGGAAGGGGTACAGTAGTCTACAAAGGTTGAGCCACTGGTCTAGATAATACTTGGTCCTGCCATGAGTGCAAGGGACTGGACTAGATGACCTCTCAAGGTCCCTTCCAGTCCTACGATTCTATGATTCTAAAGTCCCTCATCCTTGCCTAAGTTCCCATCCCTCCATCCTTTCTTTACTATTCATCTTCCTTCCATCCCCACAGCAGTGCCTCTTCCCTGTAACTCAGGCCCATAATCTGGGAATCACTTTTACTCCTCCTTTTCCCTTACCCTACATATCCAAGCAGTATTCATCCTTCCACTTATTTTTCCAAAATGTTTCTAAGATGTATCAGTTTCTTTCTGTCCCTACATGTGATGATGAGAGGAAAGCCTAGAACTTACCTCAACCATCTAGCATGTTAAAACTACCACTTCCTTTTCTACACTAAGGCCAGGTCTACACTGCGACTTTAAATCGGTTTAATGGCCGATATACCGATTTAACGCTGTATCCGTTCACACGACGTCGTCATTAATATCGAGTTAAACGGCTCCTTAAATCGATTTCGGAACTCCTCCCAAACGAGAGGAGTAGCGCTAAATTCGATAGTGATAACTCGGATTAGGGTTCATGTGGACGGAAATCGACGTTATTGGCCTCCGGGCGGCATCCCAGAGTGCACCACTGACCGCTCTGGACAGCAATCTGAACTCGGATGCAGCGGGCAGGTAAACAGGAAAAGCCCCGCGAACTTTTGAATTACATTTCCTGCTTGCCCAGCGTGGAGCTCTGATCAGCACGGCTGGCGATGCAGTTTGAAATCGAAAAAGAGCTCCAGCATAGACCGTACGGGAGATACTAGGTCTGATCGCTGTATGGGGAGACAAATCTGTTGTATCCAGCTCCGTTACAGAACACGAAATGCCAAAGCGTTTGAATAAAAAACTCCAGGATACACAGCGCTGCGTGACAAGCGTAACGGGAAGCCAGAGACTCAAATGGACGCTCATGAAGGGAGGGAGGGGGTACTGAGGACTCCAGCTATCCCACAGTCCACAGCAGTCTCTGAAAATTATTTGCACTCTTGGCTGAGCTCCCAATGTCTGTAGGTTCAAACACAGTGTCTGGCGTGGTTCAGGGAACAGCTCCTCAGTTTATTTCCCCCCACCACCACGTGAAAAAAAAAAGGGAAAGATTGCTGTGCTATGGCGTTTGCTCAATGCACTCCGCGAAAAAGGCGCCAAAGGGTTGTCTGCTGCCTTCACAAAGGGAGGGGTGAGGCTGTACCCAGCACCACCCGGGGCAGTGTTTTCTGCCCCATCAGGCACTGTGCTCTCAACACGGAAGTGGGAACTATGGGATAGCTGAGGAACAGCTACCCACAGTGCACCGCTCCTGAAATCGATGGTAGCTTTGGACCATGGACGCAAACAATCGATTTCGGGATCCCACCGTGGGATCTGTTTTGTTAGATCTGTTTTGTAATATCGGTTTAAGCTAATTCGAAATAATCGTGCAGTGTAGACGTACCCTAAGACTTTAACAGGTTAGCTAACGTGCCAAAACCACACCTTTCTTCTTAATGTACACACAGCCTTTATGTAAGGGTTCTTTCCAGAGCAGCCTGGCCCACATTTTGTCTGCTGTGTGGAAGAAGTCAGGGGTCTGTCTTTAGACAGTTCCACAGACTTAGATGCAATGGCCAGTCCCTACCTTCCAGTGATTCCTGGTGTCTCTTGTCCTTAACAGTTTAAATCACAGTCTTGTGGCGTTGCTCATTTCAACTTTGTTCTCTCTCAAGGCTGATACTTCAGACTTGCCTTAAGTGGAAGGGCTTTCCCTTCCTGATGCCACAGCATCGTCATTCAGGCCTGGGCTAATGCAGAAATGATTCTGGAGTCGGCCAGTTTGAGGAAGGGGAAATCTGAAGTGGATTCAGATACTGCTGTAGTTAGACTTTGTAAAGGATAATCTTAAAATGTGAGTTAAGTATTTGTATGGCCTGACTTTCCGAGGTACTGAGCAACTTCACCACTTATTTTCCAGTCAGAATGTCTCTGTTTTTGTGGACACGGTAAATGACAGTTCAGTGAAGATAAATTATCCCCAAGAATTTTAAGTTAAAACAATAACAACAAAAACTTCTGGCATGTGTCTGGAAACACTACTACATTTCTGTTTTTTCTGTTTTATGTCAGCCTTTCACAAGATTGATATGGTTTAGAAATGTTTGTGTTTTTGAACATCTTTGTGATACTTTAGCAGTAACACCTTTTTATATAAACCTGAGTAGATAAGATATCATACTCATGATCAACTAACTCTTCTGTATTATACTGATATAAGATATAATTTCATATTAATACAATATGATAAGATAGAAAAACTACAAATGATAAGGCTTTCATATGGTAGTATAGTGAAATGCCATTTCTGCTCACTCTACCACAGTTGCATGGCATGCTTTCTTCCATGGCTATCTTCTATGGTGCTTGGGCCTTTGGTGGTCAAACAGTAAAGTTATTTATCTTGTAGAGAGGTTTTACTAGTACATCATGCTTCATACAGCATGACTTAATTGTTCATGAAGATCAAATAGCCCTGACGCATGCCAAAAAAATCTTAAAGCCTCATTTGAGATTATGTCACTCAATTTCAGTAAAACACATCCTTGTTCTCATGAGTCTATAAGACTTTAATTTGAGGTATTAAAATACTAAAAAAAAATTAAGTGTGAGATGAAGAATGAAGTTTTGTCCCTCAGAAAGCACTTGAAGGACATTGTGGCCTTCCAGCCAAATATATTTAGTTGTTGTAGAGATTAAAGTGAAACCCTTCCATGGAAGTAGTGGAGTAGCTATCATTTACTAAACTCAGCTTGTTTTAAATATAATTATACTGGGTGAAATTCAACCCTCTACAGAAAGCTATACTACTTTATGACATAGGAGCAAGTATAGTCCTATAGTGAGTAGTTGAGCCAGGTACTGGGTGGATGCCCAGAGAGAAGAAATCCTTGCTTGAAATCGTAGAGGAGTTGTGGAGCTGTGCTGTGAAGGCTATTTTAATGGAGTGGCTCTCTGCCATTGTAGCTCCATGTGCTTGATTCTAGAGGCAAGAAATGCACATTTGGCTTCCAGGTACCAGCTGCTGGCCCTTACGAGCCAGTTTGATTCCTAAACTTCATGTCTAAACTGGCATCTGTGCAGTCCTTCTCCCTTTTTCTATGGGGATCCTTTCTGTTCCTTTTGGTTTTTAATCTGCCCAGCTCCTCAATCCATCCACATTCAGTTCCTTATCTTTGGACTCAGTGCCACCATTCATTCCCAGTCCACTGGGGGCTGCATCACTATGCATTCTTCTTTGTGTAGCCCCATTATTATTACGTGCGCATTAGACTGAAGTACTCTTATACCTCACCGAAGTCTCATAGACCCTTCCACTTCTTCTTTGGAGTCAGCACCCACTCCTTCTCCTGTGCATTCCAGGGAAGATGACACTGGTAGTCTCCACACCTCTTTTGACTTCTCCATGCTTCATGCTCTACCCCCAATATAGAATAATAAGAAAAAGCCCTCTAAAAAGTCCAAGAAATCCATAAAGCTCACATGTAAATAGTCTCACCTTCAGAGGAAAACATAACTCTTCTTCCTATCCTTCACTCTGTGAAGAGTCAGATATGAACAAAGGGAAACAGGACTACATCAGCACACACTAGGTACGTTTTAATTTGTGCCAGCAAGATCTACTGGGGGCAGTTAGAGCACTACAACTCACAGTGCTGTATGTGCACATTCCTAGAGACCAGTCTGCAACACTTCTCCCAGAAATCTTCCTCTGATGCAAAAAAGTGGTTGGGCCATGACCCAGGTGGCTCCCCCGGGCTCTGTGGCCTATGACTTTGAATATTTCTGATGAGCAACCAGATGGGCAAATGGATGAGAGCTGACAAGTAGAGCTGGTTGGAAATTTTTCAGCTAAATCAAAGTTGCCATTTTCTTGAAACCAAAATGGTTAGAGGGAAAGAGTCAACAAATTTCAACAAATGTCTTGTTTCAACAAGAAAAATTGGAGAAAAAAGTTTCAACGTTGTTGAAATATCCCGTTTAGAAATTTTTTAAATAAAGATTTCTGTTTTTTTGGTTCAAAACAAGTTTTTGTTTTCAAATCTATACCACTTCATAGTAAACAGTCCCTTAAAATTTAAAAACTTAAAATTGGAATGAAACATTTCAAAAGTGGTGAAACTAAATGTTTCAGTTGACCCAAATTGACATTTTTTTTGTTGTTGGTTCTCAGAAATGTTGGAGATTTTGAAAATTTTCCCAGAACAGGAAAGCCATTTCCCATCAAGTATCAGAGGGGTAGTCTGGATCTGTAAAAGTGGCAAAGAGTTCTGTGGCACCTTATAGACTAACAAACATATTGGACCATGAGCTTTTGTGGGTGAATACTCACTTCGTTGGATGCATGTAGTGGAAATTTCCAGAGGCAGGTATAAATATGCAAGCAAGAATCAGTCTAGAGATAATGAAGATAGTTCAATCAGGGAGGATGAGGCTGTCTTCTACCAGTTGAGGTGTGAACACCAAGGGAGGAGAAGCTGCTTTAGTAGTTGGCTTTGTTTAATCCTGAGCTGATTTAATTCACAGTCTTTGTTTAATCCTGAGCTGATGGTGTCAAATTTGCAGATGAACTGAAGCTCAAAAAAACTCAGGACGAGACTTCAAAGAGAAACTGCCGAGCTTCAGTTCATCTGCAAATTTGACACCATCAGATCAGAATTAAACAAAGATTGTGAATGGCTAGCCAACTACAAAAGCAGTTTCTCCTCCCTTGGTGTTCACACCTCAACTGGTAAAAGAGGGCCTCATTCTCCCTGACTGAACTAACCTTGTTTTCTCTCTAGACTGATTCTTGCTTGCATATTTATACCTGCCTCCGGAAATTTCCACTGCATGCATCCGACGGAGTGGGTATTCACCCATGAAAGCTCATGCTCCAATACATTTGTTAATCTATAATGTGCCACGGAACTCTTTGCTGATTTCCCATCAAGCTACCTAACATGGACCCTAAGATGTTCAAGAAATCTAGGGAGAAGTGGACTATTCTTATTCCAGAGTTCTTGGAAAAGACTGTTGATTCACAATGGTTGTGTCCAGGTTATAAGCACTGAACCCCCTGTAGGTCTAAATTTTCAAGTGACATGATTTAATTGTTCCTCAGTTTTTGAGTGTCCAATTTGAGGTACCTCAAAAGGACCTGAATTTCAGAATGCATCGAGTACCAACCCTTTGAATAGGTTGCTGCTTTAATATGTCTCAAGTTGGGTGCCCAAAAATTGAGGAACTTTTGAAAATTTGAGTTACAAGGCCCAGAAAGACAAGTATCTCAAATTTTCCTCAGTACACACAATCTTTTTTACAGTCTCAAAACTAATTAAAAGGTGGTTCTGTCTATCTCTGTCTCTACCCTCACATATTAAATTACCAATGTGGTCAGAGCCGAGGCCTCTCTTGGGTCTGCGCAGATACAACCCTGATTAAATTTAAAAGCTATGTGTATGTCATCAATTATTCAGAATATGTTGCTGCTTGAAAATTCATTGAACAAATGATTTATAGTACCCATAACTGTTTGGTTTAGAAGGTGCAATGTACTTCTCTTTCTAGATTAGTCTGAAAGAGGCAGATTGGTATGTCATAGATCGAAAGGCTTTTGTACTGTAGTTAAATGTACATGTGAAAAGCAAAGGCTATGAAAATTTCATGTTTAATTCAGCTGTTTTGAATTAAAACTGAAAGGAATTTCTTTTCAACTGCTTAGAGTGTTAATTCACTACAATTTCATTTCAGTAAGATGGAGTAAAAATGTTTTGTGGTGTCATTTTATATAATCAGTCTTTTTTATCTGGTTTCTTTCTTGGCAAGTAAATAAATATTTTAAATGTAATTGGTTTAATTATGTGCAGCGAACAACTTTATGCTGAGCTTCATGTCATGTCACATTTTTTCCTTAGTATATTTTTTTTACAAAATCTATTTTAATTGTATGTAGTACTCTCCCAAAATAATTATTGGCTCTGCTCTGTGATAGAACAGGTAGGGCTATTGTTATGCTCTCAACCATTACTATTCATACACTCTGACAATGAGCACTCTTTTCTACATTGGTATTCTTCCACCTATTTAAAAAAAAACGTAGTTCATGTTAAAATAAATAATGCCAAGCATTTTATTAGCTTATTTATATGTTCAGTGATATAACTGGAAGGAGAATCAAAATCTTGTTCATATTTACAAAAATGCATTTCATTACCCTTAGACTTAAATTACTTCATTCCAAAGAATATTCTACAGTATAGGCAACCAAGGTGATTTCTCTGGTTCTATAGCAAATGAGGTAGAGAGCATGTGTGAGGGTAACGGGTTTCTCAGTAGGAAGGAGTTAGGCCTCAAGTATTCTTTCCACCATGATCCTATAGGACATATCTATACTGCTGTCAGGTGTAGATGTGCCCAAGCTAGCTTTGATCAATAGCAGTGAAGCCGGGGCAGCACATGGTGGCATGGACTAGCCGCTTGAGTATGTCTACCCATGTTCCAGGAGCTTCACCACAATTATTACTCAAACTAGCTAGATCAAAGCTAGCTCGGATATGTCTACAAGGCAGCAATCACACCTCCTGATTTCAGTGTAGACATATCCATAGTGGGGTAGACGGATGGAGAAAGCCAGCTACCAACAGCCATCTTCACAGCAGAGCCCAGGGGTTCATTCTCTCCTCATATTTGCTGTATGCACTTTTGCAAAATTGCCTCTTGAAGATAATATAATGCACAATATCCCTTTCAGATTGTATTTTTTCCAAACAGATTATTTTGAAATGTTTTTCTTTTGATCTCATACTTTTTTCCTACTATAAAAATCCTGTGCTCATGTAACATTGTCTCCCTCTTTTCTTTTCATACTTGTGTGATCTGAAAATAATGGTGTTTAGGCACCAGATTTTAGATCAATATATGATCATTGCTTTTCTTCTATTTTGCTCATTTTAGATGGTAACAACCTCCCTGACTATAATAGTAAAAGTAATAATTAACAATATTTAGCTCTTATCTAGCACTTTTCGTCATATATCATTCATCTGTACTACATCATTCATCTTACAAGATTGCCTTTCTATGTACATACTATTTTACTTAGTGATTAGATTAAATCTTTAATAAGATATGGTTCGTCTGAGAGGCGAAACCAGGTTTGAAGTGTGGCTGTGCCATACAGTAAAAATATTACTGAGGGGGCTCTGTGCGCAGTGTCTCAATATCTCCAAAGTTTGTATTTGTACGTTTTACATGTAAAGATTTTTTCCTAACTTTACCAGCCCTGCAAACCCACTCTGAGCTCTGACAGTCAAGATGAATTCTTTCCTTCTTGAGAATCATCTGCTGGCCAAATTGTCCCTTCTTTACCCCTACACAGCCTCATCAAAAGCTACAGGGGCTGCACAGGTGTAACTCAGGATATAGTTTGGCCTCCAGGACCATTTTTTTTCTGGTGGTCATGCGCAAGCAGTCATGGGTCTCAGATCAAGTGTAAATTAGCAGATACATCTTTTTACTTGCAGATTGAGCAAATCTAAGATGCAAGATGCTGAGACATAATAAATGTAGAATCCCGCAACAGCATGATAATGCAGTGACTTTTCAGGATAACTCAGCATTATGGGTGTCACATTGTTAGGGTCACTGTTGGAAACAACAGCCATAGTCCTTTGTACTGGATAATATATAACAATGGCAACACTTGGTAGATGCCCCCAAGTGTTTGTCCATTTGTTAGGCCCAGTTTAAATGACTGGAAAACTAACATTTCTGTGGTTTGAACCTGAAATGATTTAATGAACTCTGGATTAGGATTGTGTGACAATATTCTCAATTTAGGCCAGCAATACTGATGAAAAATCACATTTTTGTGCATCTGTAACAAAATGGAATGCTTACCCCCTTCTCTCCTAAATTGATCTATTCATCTAATGCATTGCTGGTATGGTCACCAGAACCAGATACCCCAACTCCCTAATTCAGCTGAAGATTTTCTTTCCTGCTGTCTCTTCTCATAGCAGAACCACTGACTAGCCTATCAGTAGCATCAGTGAAGAGTCTTCTCCTTAAATCAGAAATGGGAAAATGCTCAAACTAATTTAAAACATTTTTTTAAAAAATCATATTTAAAAACCCCATAAGATATGTCTTTTAATGCATCTAACTTTTATAGCTTTTAAAGAAAATAATACCAACACTTTAAGATGGAACTTAATTTTAAACTCACACTGTTATATGCAGGTATTGCAGTGGTCTTCCGCTATTAGTTCATGTAGGAAATGTTGCCTAGTGGTTAGAGTACAGAACTTGAAGTTAGGAAATCCTGGCTTCCATTCCCTGCTTTGACACTTCAGTTGTCTGTGAAAGGAGTGTGGTTATATCATCTACATCATAGGGGTGTTGTAAGAAATAATGTGTACGGCTTACTAAGGCAAAACTCTTCACTCACTTTAGTAGGAATTTTGTTTAAGGATTGCAGGTTTCGGTCTCATTTAGTCTGCAACACATAGGCAGAATGGGTGAGTTCAGAGTAATTAAATTTTACTCTATTTCTGAGTTTTTTGTCTTCGGTTGTTTTGAAATGCCTGTAACATATATTATGAGGGAGCTGGTAATGACTTCATTATTCCAGAATAAGTGTGTCCACAGAGGAAGTAACTATTGTGCTATAATTTATACTCATGTAATTATGCCAGTAAATGTACCAACATAGACACAAGCCCCAACACTTTTGAGTATATAAAGGATTATTGTGATCTTTTCTCACAACTTCATTGTTTGCAGCAGGTTTTTGATGTTTGGCTGGAGGAAGCTTCTGGGAGTAGAAAAGTGCCTTTTTTTTATCCCATGAAATTCCATTCAAAATTAACATTGTTTTATATGTAGGGAGGCAATGTTGCCATTCTGTTCTTTGAGAATTCGGAATTATGCAACACCTTTTCACTTCTATGGGAGCTATGTCAGAGTACCTGAAGATGGAATCTGGCAAAAAGCTGGAGATCCAGATTCACTGCTTCACAGAGTTTACGTTTGGTGGGAGGTGAGTAGTCAGGAAGCCCGTGCTCTGATTCTCTCCCTATCTGTTCTCTGGGAGAAGTTTGAGTACTTTAGGCACTAGTTGGCAGTAGTCCCTAAGGGACATCTCCCAGCTGAGCATAGCCATAACACAGTACACTTCAGCTATTCCTTCAGCATGGCACGGTACACCTTCAGGCCTAACCAAGGAGCCTGGCTGGAAACTAGAGTCCCAGCCTAATCCTGTCTTTCATCCTAGGGGTAGGAGAAATGAGATGAAGGGTGCCACATGCTGCAGGAGACATGGAGGTGTACCCCTTCACCATGCAAAGTTGTGCTTGGGGCCCATGGCCAAGCAGCCCAGTGAGTTATATAGAGGCATGGGAAGTAGGGGTGTGGGAGGTGCTGCAGCACCCCCAGGTTTTACGTGGGTCTCTGCTCCCAGCTCCACACCTAGGGTCCCAGCTCCACACCTGGGGCTCTGCTTCTGGCCCCCAACACAGGGTCCCGGCTGCTGGCCTCGAGCCCAGGGCTCCGCTCTTGGCCCCACACCTCGGATTCTGCGTCTGGCCCTGCATGTGTGGTCCTGGCTGTGACCCCACACCCAGGGCTCTGCTCCTGGCCCCGCATGCAGGGTCCTGCCTGTGGCCCCACGCCCAGGGCTGAACTCCCGGCCCCACATGGAGTGTCCCAGCCCCCCACCTGGGGCTCCCCTGCCGGCACTGCGCTCAGGGTCCCAGCGCACCTGGGGCTTTGCTCTGGGCCCTGCACACAGGGTTCTGGCTGCCACCCCACGGCTAGGGCTTCCCTCCCAGCCCCACACGCAGGATCCCAGCCCCGCGCCTGGGGCTCCACTCCTGGTCCTGCTCACAGAGTCCCAGCTCCACACCCAGGGCTCCAGTCCTGGCCCCACAGGCGGGGTCCAAGCTTCTGGCCCCAGCCCCCCCGCCAGCCTCAGCCCCCTTACCCCCCTCCCACCTTGCTTCTCATAGACCCGGCTGTGCTCCTGGCCCCAGCTGGGGGTGCGGGGGAGGGGGCGCGGACAGGAGTAAGGTGGCCGGCTTTCAGCACCCCCACTAGTAAAAGTGATCCAGTGTCACTGGAGTTATAGGGAGCTCGCACTGGACCTTTTTAAACTGATCAACTGCACTAGAATCTGTCAGAGGTGCAACAATGTCATTTTAACTCCCCCCTACACCCCTCCAGACCTATGAGATACTGGATTGAAGGTGAAAAAACACACATGCAACGGGTTGTCAATTTTGCCATATGGGACAAATCCTCTCCAGACGCTAAAGGTTGGCAATACGTTTAGCCCCTGGCATCATAAGATACATAGATTACTAGATAAATGTGGCTAAGGGCAGAGCTAGAGCTAGACTTTCATTTCATCATTGTATTTATTATTACATCCTTCCCATGCCAATGTTGGCGCACGGAGTGGAAACCAATCAGTTCTATTCCTCTTTGTCGTTTGCTGCTATTTCCATTTGCTCTTGTGGTTTTGAAATTAACTATTCTGCCTTCCCTGCTAAGGGTTCTTCTTAAAGTTTCTCTTGGGGGCCCTCATTTTCTCACACCGGTTGGTTTCCCGTTGACAGCTTCATGTGTAGGTCTGTGTGTTGGAATCTGGAGTACATGTACCAAATAAGTTCAGTGCTTCCTTCGGATTCTGGTGGAAATGAGCTGTTGGCTGGTGATGTCTTGGATCTCTTCGTTGGTGATGAAATCTTTCCAACCACTGCCCAGAATCTTTCACCGGCACTTATTTCTGAAGACATCTAATATTTCTGTCTAATATTTTAGTAAATGTCCAGCGCTCACAGCCATATGTTAGCACCGAGATAATGTCTGAATTGAAAATTATCAGTTTGTTCTGGTGCTGTATATCTTTGATTGTTGAATTTAATAAATTCTGTGGTTGCCTTTCCTATTTTTGATGTCACATCCTTCTTGAGGTCTGCATTGGCTAATGCAACCCAGGTCGATGAAATGTTCTACTTTCTCGATATTTTTGCCTCCCAATGTAATGTTACGGCTTGACATCTGGGTTTCAAGGATATTTGTTTTAGTATAATTAATTTTGAGCCTGCTTGGCCTGATATGTTTGCCAGGTTATCTGTCTTGTTTGTAACTTTTTAGGGCTGTTGCTCTGTAGCGCAGTATTATCCGCAAAGTCTAAGTCTTCTAGGCATTGCCAACTATCTATGCTATGCTGGTGTTTGTGTTGCTCATACATGTCTTCACTATCCAGTCTATGGCAATGCCAAACAACAGTGAAGATAAAATTCAGCCCTGTTTCATGAGCGTGGCCTATTGTCTGGTTTATTCACCCTTACAGAGCACTTTGCATCTCTGTATGTGGCATTGATGATGTTGACGACTTTAACTCAGATTCCACAGGACTGAAGAATATTCCACAATGTATGTCTGGATAGGCTGTCAAATGTCTTTTGAAAATCAATGAAATTGATGACGAGGGGTCTGAAACTTCCCAGGGGAATGCAGAGTTTTGAGACACCTTGCTACCACCTGCCGTTAGGTTCAGGGAACCTAGTCTGTGCCTGATGTGCATCAGTTACCGAACTCCAATGGCCAAGGGCAACACAAGCACTCCTTTCTAGGCCTCACAGGCCCTGCTGTCACTCTGCAGGTTAGCATTAGGTCCACTCCAATCCTCTAGCCCTCTGAGCATCTCCATGGAGTGTCCAACCATGGTGCACTGGATATTCCCAGGATCTACCAGGCCATTGCATTCAAAGAAACAGTACACAATATATAGTTTCACCTCAGATCACCACACTGCTTAACTCACAGCATTTGAGTATGTTATTAGTGAAATCAAGTCTAAATGTATTTAACAAAGCATAGAGATTCAAGTAACAGTAAATAGAAGTATTGGAAACAAATGATTATATACGACATAACACTCAATCTGGGGCCTAGAATTAATGCACAAGATATTGTCATGTTTAGTGTGTTGCTCACCCAAAATTCTTGCAACACTTGACAGCCAGACTAGCTGTAACCCTTCTTTCATGAGACGTGTATACTGTCAGTTTGCCTCCTAGCTGAAGGAATTCAGTGTGAATTCTAAGATATAGCAGACCAATCCTTGGTCTTTATTCATAAACAGGACACTTCCTTGCTGTTTGCTTCTTCCTGTAGATTTCTTCCTTGTAGATTTTGCAATCTTTCAGTTTGCACCTGGCTCAGTACGCAAATATGCATACAGGGTGAGGCATACAATACACAAATCGCCAGACAGGGAGATAGGTATCTGTTACCTCCTTCTTGGTATGTCACCTCCCAGTGACCTGCCTAACTCCTAGACCTTAAGAGCATAATTTTTGGTATAGATAAATATCTCCTTAAATGTTATTACCAAACCAAATTGGTAACTCACTGCAGCTAGCAAACAGTAACTTCTAGCACTGAGAACAAGCAGAAGCCATGCCTCTCCACACTCTGGCAGATGAGAGCCAATCAGCCAGCCAATCATTGATGACTCTGCCATCAATGGCAGTGGGATAGGCTCCATTACTTGGATGCAGGGGCGGCTCTATGTTTTTTGCCGCCCCAAGCACGGCAGTCAGGTGGCCTTCGGCGGCGGTTCTGCGGGAGGTCCGCCGATGATGCAGATTTGGTGATCTGCTGGTCCAGCACCTTCGGCGTACTCACCACTGAAACCGTGGGACCGGCGGACCTCCTGCAGAAACGCCACCGAAAGCTGCCTGACTACAGCCCTCAGAGCAACTGGCAGGCCGCCCCCTGCTTGGATGCCATGTGAGATAGCCCATCCCCTCACACAATTAGGGGGAGGGAGAAAGGGAATGAGAAAGTAGCAGCACCTTCTCCTCCCCATCCCTCATATACACACACTGCTGGAGGGGAGAGGGGGAATCAGGGACTGCATGTGTAGCACTGCCCCTAATTGTTCCTGGTTGGAGAACTCCTCCCACCATCTGGATTCAGGGAAGGAGTATTGTCCCCATTGCTTCCAGAGCCACTGAAGTCACAGCCCAGTTAGCGAGATGAGCATTGTGTTGACACCTACTGTTAAATACACCAAATGCAAAATGCTTTCATCTTCAAAACATTTCTTACATCAAATTACAGTAGTATAAGCAAGGCATGAAAAATGTGACATTTTAAAACTCTTAAATGTAAACCAGTAGTGATATTTTTATCTTGAAAGAAACATTATTTTGATTCATTCTCAACTTTTTTATATCTTTCCAACTCTGAAATATTTATAGCCAAATTCCAAATGAAATATTAACTCTGGGCACTAGAGAAGAAAATGCTATTTTTACATTTGACAGACAGTCTATTCTGTTGTTATTGTCATGTTTTTTCTATCAATAAACTGTGGATTTATTTGGGTAATTCCTATTAATGTTAGCATAAATCCCCTGTTCAGTGTTGGGTAACTAAACCCTTTAGCCTTCAGTAGGTACCATTTCATGACTGCACTTTTGAAAAAATATTCAGAATTGTTCCTTTGCTGATACCAACTGAAATGGTTTCTGCTATAGCAAAACCTGTACTTGGTTTTACTCCCCCATGTTAAGTTGTGTGGGCCCAAAGTAAAATGATTGTGTACAACACAGAGGAAAAGAATAGAGAAAGTTGGTATTTTGACTCCATTAATGAAATTCTCGACTTCAGTCCCAGTTACAAAGCTTTAAAATTCCTTTTATTATGGAAACATCATTCACAGTTCTGTACTTCAGTTGAGTTTTGCATGTAAAGCAAAGATTCAATTATTTTCTTACATTTGAAGAATACAGCATATTTCCCCAAAGTTACACATACTCTTTGAGCATAGAATTAATTTTCTGAGAATTTAAAAGTACATCTTCTCATTAGTTTAAATTAAAATTAGTTAATGCATGAGTCCTTTGAGAAATTTAGCACACTCCATCAGATGTTTTTTTGTCCCAAATGATCTTATTAATGGAATAGGACAGATTCTTCAAACTTCTCACATAGTTAAAACTCACTGAAATCATGTGCCCAGGCTTCTTTGTAAATATAAAGGATATTTTTACTAGTTTATTTAAAAAAAGTCCAAATCTATAAAGTAGGAAAATCTGTGGAGATGTTTGACAAAAATGATGTTCTTTAATCTCTTTAATTCTACCATGAAATATGATAGGTCCACAACCTTCTTTCTTTACTGATACAAGTAATCTCATTCTGCTTTCAGTCACACTGTGTAAAGCTGCAGTAACTCCACTGATTTTGCTGGCTCATTAACCTCAGCTGGACCTATTATTATGGCTAAGATGAGAAAATTTTAGTGAATATGTTGTTTTATTAGTAACAGTTTATTATATTTCCATCTTATTTTTAAACAGTGGTAATTACATTTCTAGGAGGAGTCACTTAAATTCTTTACAAATACTGCTGTGAGGATTGCTGATTTAGGACTTGATCCTACTCCAGTTTTATTCAATGGGAACTTCGTGTTTCATTTCAGTGAAGCAGTACTGATCCCATACCTTCCCAATTTGGGAGCAAAAGACAAAGTGATAATTATTTAAAAGCATTGGTGACCAGTTGTTATTAAGGACCATCACTGAAAAATACAATGTAGAGCAGAAAATTATATTTCTCAATAATAAACATGCTGCTGCTTCCAGATATCTGGCTGATTATTCCCATAAAAGGAATATACACTTCTCTTTGGCTTGTTGATGTCAAACTGTTTCTTGCTGGAGGCAACAATGCCAGTGGAGCTTGTTCCGACCTCATTTTCTTCTGTTCACCCGTTTTTTTTTTTCATGCCATTTGTTAGCATAAACAATCAATATTTTTAAAAATGTAAAATAAAAAATCCTAGCAATAAAAAAGCAGGGAAAATTCTTATTTTTCTGCTGATGGGCCATTGTACTAATGCAACTTGCATTGCTAGACTTCAAAGAATAAATCCGAATTGTGCTTGGAATGTGATAGATCATCACAAAATAGGAAGGAAGCGAAGAGACATAAAGATAGGCACTAACGGAAGTATTCCTATCACTTTCACCAGTATAACTCCATTGACTTTAATGAACATACTCCTGAATAACACCGGTGTAAGTGAGATCAGAATTATGTCCAGACTGCTTTGCTTGCTCTTTATGATTTTAATAGTGTGACATAAAAATGTGTGGATCACTTCTTCAGTAGCTTTAGTATCTGAGGGCCAGAAAAGCCAGCAGGCTGGTTTATTTTTAAATCCCAGTCTGACTGATTTCATGAGGGAAAGGGTGCCACAGTTCGAAAGCCAGGAGTATCATCTTTCTTGTGATACTATGGAAGAATAATATGAAAACCAAACCATATCAAAGACCACAGTGTAAGAATACAGCTAAAGATTGTCTACGAGTATGAATTCTGTTTCACGGTATAGAAAAAAGGTGATAGAAGTGACCACAATTTAACTAGGTTTAGCATCGAAAGGGCAGGTAGGGTACCAGAAATTGACACAGTGATACTAAATGTGGGAAAGAGAGATTTTCAATAGAATGAGTAGATTAATCAAATAGGCTATAAAATTAAAAGTAAAGGAAATAAAGTTGCTAGATGTGGGATGGATGCTACATCTGAACAATAACAGAGTCTCAGAAGACATGCATGCCCCTGAACAAAAGCAAACAAACAGATGCTGTAAGGCAGTGATTAAAACAATATGGCCAAATTTCAATGTTTGAGAGGCTATTGGAGCCAAAAAAAAATTTCAAAATTTGTAACACAATATAAAAATTTGTAGTGAAGCCAATAAATAGCCACACAAATTATAGCAGGCACTAAGTAAGAGGGAAATTGGATATCTAAGAGCAAGTAGTTAATCATGTAAAATCAAACAGCGTAGTCTTTATGTATATCAGAAGCAGGAAGTCTGCAAAATAATTGGTGGGTCTGGTGGATCAAGAATGGTTAAAAGGAGTAATTAAAGGTATGTTTACATTTAAATGCTGCAGCAGAACAACTGCGCTGCTACAGTTGTGCTGCCGTAGTGCTTCAATGTAGACACTACCTATGCCGACTGAAGGGATTCTCCCGTTGGCATCAGTAATCTACCTCCCAGAGAGGCAGTAGCTAGGGTGATGGAAGAATTTTTCTGTTGACCTAATGCTATCTGTGCTGGGGTTAAGTCAGCTTAGCTGTGCCTTTCAGGGGTGTGGATTTTTCACACCTCTGAGCAATGTAAACTGGCTTAATTTTCTAGTATAGACCAGGCCTAAGGAAGATAAGGATTTTGCTGAGGGCATGGCTACACTTGCAAATGTAGAACACTTTGAGTTAAACCAGCCTTCGGAGAGTACAGTAGGGAACGTGCTGCAGTCTGTCCACACTGACAGCTGCAAACTCACTGTTGTGGCCAGATTTGTGGGGCTTGCAGTGGCATTGGGAGCGGTGCATTGTGGACAGCTATCCCATTCTGGCGCTGTGGCTTGTGAGAAGAGGGGTGGGGGTGCAGAGCATTCTGGGTCCTGTCCCAATGCCCCGTGATGCATCATTTTGCATCCCAGCAATCCCTCTGCCTTCGTCCACAATTGGTGCCATCTTTCAACATTTTTTATACTGTGCACTCTGTCTTCCCTTTTGGTCTGTGGGAATGGAGCCCGAAGTGATGAGGAATATGCTGACAAGTCTCACCAGCACATTGTGTTTGGCAGCCAAGTTATTCCTTAAGATCCAAAGTAACAGTGAGGACTCCGACCATGATATCGACTCAAGTAACGCATATGACACCAGACTGCTTGTGGCATTCACGGACATGCTCACCACCGTGGAACGGCACTTTTGGACTTGGGAAACAAGCACTGAGTGATGGAATCACATCATCATGCAAGTCTGGCATGACGAGCAGTGGCTGCAGAACTTTTAGATAAGAAAAGCCACTTTCGTGAGACGGTGTGATGAGCTTGCCCCCAACTCTGCGGCACAAGGACACGAGATCGAGAGCTGCCCTGACGGTGGAGAAGCAGGTGGCTATTGCAGTCTGGAAGCTGGCAACTCCAGACAGCTACCGATCAGTCGCTAGACAGTTTGGAGTGGGGAAGTCAACCACTGGAATCGCGTTGATGCAAGTTTGCAGGGCCATTTATCACAACCTGCTTAGAAGAACCGTGACTCTGAGGTAATGTGCATGACATTGTGGCTGGCTTTGCACAAATGGGTTTCCCTAACTGTGGAGGGGTGATAGATGGGGCATATATTCCAATTCTGGTACCAGGCTACCTAGTCTCCGAGTACGTTAATCAGAAGGGCTATTACTTCATGGTTCTCCAGGTGCTTGTGGATTGCCATGGGCGTTTCATTGACATTGGCCCAGAAAGGTGCATAATGCACACATCTTTCGGAACACTGGTCCATTCAGGAAGCTGCAAGCTGGGACTTTTTTCCCAGACCAGAAATCACCGTAGGGGAAGTTGAAATGCCCATTGTGATCCTTGGCGACCCCACTAACCCTCTAATGATGTGGCTCATGAAACCCTACAAAGGGAGCATTGACAGCAGCAAGGAGCGGTTCAACCACAGGCTGAGCCAGTGCAGAATGACTGTGGAGTGTGCTTTTGGCCATTTAAAGGGCTGCTGGTGCTCTCTGTATGGGAAGCTGGACCTGGCAGATAACAGCATCCCCATGGTTATATCCGCATGCTGCACCCTCCATAACATTTGTGAAGGGAAAGGTGAAAGATTGACGCAGTCATGGAACTCGGACGTTCAACACCCAGAGGCTGAATTTGAACAGTCAGAGAGCAGGGCTATTAGAGGGGCTGCAAGGATTAGGGATGCCTTGAGGGAGCAATTTGAGGCTGAAACCCGCCAGTAATGTCTGGTGCCCTGCATAGCAGTGAAGTACAGATGGTTCCAATGTTAGCAGGAATCTGTGTTTGCTACATATGATACACTGACTTGCAGTGACTATTGCTTTCCTGGGCCAAGGTATCTTTTACTTTATACAATAATAAAGATTTTTTTCAAAGCAAAAAAAATGCATTTATTGAAAAGAAAATGCATTTATTGAAAAGAAACACAACTGCTTGGGAAACAGAAAAGGCAAGGGGGCGGGGTGGGGCACGGTACAATTACAGATTTGTGTATCATACTCAACCTTCCTGTTTGCAGTGCTGTGCAATG
The DNA here is from genome assembly GCF_003597395.2 of Chelonoidis abingdonii. NCBI lineage: Eukaryota > Metazoa > Chordata > Testudines > Testudinidae > Chelonoidis > Chelonoidis abingdonii. The sequence continues at coordinate 182,178,008 of NC_133771.1, forward strand.
AGTGCTGCACTTCAGGATGGCTATACTGCATGGTGATGGGGGTTGAGTGTAGCGGGTAAGGGTCATAGGTTTTAGAGTTGGGTGGTGAAGCTACTGGTGTTGTAGGCAGCTGGTGGCAGTAAGAACCCAGATGTTGGGGAAAGTGGGTTGGAGATGACATGGGGGCACACGGGAAAGAGTTTTGGGACAAGGGCTGCAGGGGTGGAGGCAGGCACAGTAACTCTCCACCTGCATGGCTACGAGCATCTGGATCGAATCTTCTTGGTGCTCCATGATGCTTATCAGCCACTCTGTGCTTTGGTGCCAGCAAGCTGCATTCTGCTGACGGATCCTCCTTTCACTCTCCCACCGCTCCTACACTTTTTGATTTTCATTAAGGGAGTGCTGCATGGCTTCATGCAGCATGTCCTCTTTGCTTCTACGTGGCTCTTCCTGATTCTTTGCAGCCTCTCAGCTGGTGATAACATGGACGGCTGAGGTCTGAAGGTTGCATCTGTAAAGGGAAAATGCAACACTTAACAGACGCAGCATTGTTCACAACAGACAGAGCAATGATTCCCCCGTAGTAAAGGAGGGCAAGCACACTCTATGCAATAGCATAATTTGCCCATCCCAAAGTGAGCGCCAATAACCCACGGGAGCCCCAAAATGGTGAGTAAGCACAGGGTCAAGGGGCACTGATTTTTTCATGGCTGTACTGTCCTCTGGGTTTCTGTGCCTTGGGGAGAGCCAACAGCTTCAGGGGGCCCCTATACTGAACACAGTCCCCACATTTTCCACAGGAGTTTGTCCTGGAAGATATCTCACTGCTGAGAGTGACCTGGGAAACAAGGAAGGGTCTTCTAACTACAGTGCGGCATCCGCCCTGGCCCTTATGCAGCTTGCTTGTGTGCAGCAGTGGTTCCCCCGCCCTTCATGGCACAGGGGCGCGAACATGTTAGCCTGACTGGGATAAGGATTACAGGGGCTCTCCCACGAAACTGCTCAAGTGCACTGCCCAAGTTGTGGCTGAGACCTTTGAAGACATCACAGCCCAATTACCGTGATGTGAGAGAGCACATCAATGCCCTATTCCACATCTAGGCATACATGCAGCCCTAACCCTCCTGGCCCCAAGAGCCTGTACTGAATAACTTCCTTCCCAAAATAAAAGCCGCTTACCAGGAACCTCCTCTGGTGTTTGTCCTTCCCCAAGCACCAGCCACCGTGACTGGCTACCTTCCTCCTGGCTTGAGAACGGCTCCTGACTGCATGCATCTGAGGATGCCCATGGTGTCTTCCTCCTCCTCAGCATCCTTTGCTCCTGCTTTGCTGCTCCTCCTCCTCCTCCTGCCTTGTTGGACTGGGCTCTGAAGTGTCCATGGTGGTACTCAGAATGGAGGTGGGGTCACTCCCAAGTATCATGTCCAGCTCTTTGTAAAAACGGCAGGTCACAGGGGCAGCACTGGAGCGGCTGTCTGCCTCACCAGCTTTGTGGTAGGCATTCTGCAGCTACTTCACTTTAACCCTGCATTGCAGAGCATCCCAGTCATGGTCCCTTTCCATCATGTCCCTTGATATCTGCCCGAAGGTATCGTAATTCCTATGGCTGGAGTGCAGCTGGGACTGGACAACTGCCTCCCCCCCAAACACTGATGAGGTCCAGCACCTCGCCATTGCTCCATACTGGGGATCACCATGGAGGCATGGTCACTTGGAAAGATTCACTGAGAGCACTCCACACCTGGCTGAGCAAACAGGAAGGGGATTTTCAAAATTCCCAGAGAATTTAAAGGGCAGGTCTGACAGTTGGTCACCTGAGGGCAGGGTAGTTGAGTTCAAACTGATGACCAGATGGCTAGAACAGGCATTGTGGGACACTTCTGGAGGCCGATCAGAGTGCATTAACAGACCAGGGTATCCACACTGGTGCTGCGGTGCTCCAGCGGGGGTGCATCAAACATTGTTCCACTCGCTGAGGTGGAGTAGCAGGAGCACTCTAGCCATGGAGTCAGAGCGCTCTTTGTGCCTTGCCAGTGTGGATGTGAGCGCACTGGACTGCTTTAATATGCTCTAACTCGCAAGTGTAGCCATGCCCTGAGAAGCTAAATGATATCTTTGCACCAGTCTTCTCTAAGGATGTTGAGGAGATGCCTACCACAAACCTGTTCTCTTTCTGGTGACAAAGATGAGGGTGCTCTCACCCACAGGCACCAACTTCCAGTTTTCCCGGAGGGAGTGGGGGGACGCCACCGCCACTCCACCCCGACGCTCCACCCCTACCTTCCCCCTCCTCCAAGGCCCCTTGTTGAACTGGCAAAATCCCAAAAAGAATATAGAATATAAACTTGAGCACAAATTGAAATGTTCATGGTAGTTTGATGAAAAATGAAATGACGGAAAATTATAAATTAAAAAATCACCAATTTTTGCAGTTTTTCACTGGGTTGTCTCACTTTTCTTTGTACCCCTTTTGCAAGAAATCTAAACCATTCTGAGGGTCTGTCCTTACCCATATTATTGCTCCTTATGTGCTGATTGCTTGAGTATCAGTTATCTGTAGGTAATATTTGTCTACAGAGGATTTTGTAACTTCTGAACTACAGTTAAACATTCTGTGCCAAGTTAAACCCACTGAAATTGATTACAAAACTGTGCTACCTCATCAAATACCCCTTTATTCTAGGGAAAAGTTGGGAAAGAGGATATCAAGAATTCAAATCTCACTTCTTTTAACTACTGTTTTAATTTGCCTGCACTTTATTACTTTTGCCTACTTTATTGGCAGTGGTTTTCAAACTGGGTACATGAGCTGTTGTCAGGGGGTATGTAAAAAAAATCCTGTAATGGTGGACAACACATTTTATTTAGTAAGCCTTGGTAATCTAATCATAGATATATCATTACCCTATCTCAGATAGGGGTATGAAGTACACTACATTATTTGGAAAGCAGTATGCAGCCTAAAAAGTTTGAAAACCACGGAGCTAAAGCCACGAACCCACACATAGACAGGAGTCAGGGAAGAGCTGCTGAATATTCTTTCTCAGACCCCATTTTTAAAACACTTCAGCTGAGCATTTATGCAGGACCACTACATGACCCTCCCAGGCCCATCCACTTTTCAGCAGGGGTCCAGGGCACCACCTCTTCCCCCTGAGGCCCCATCCGCTGGCCAGGCTGGCAGATGGAGCCCGGCTGGGGGGCCAGGAGCTGCTCTTAACCCCCCCATCTCAGGCATGTGGAGGGTCCATGGCTCCCGGCCTGTTCCAGCTTCCAGCTTGGCTGGGGGTGGGGCCTCACATGGAAAAGGAGGGGCGGGAGCGGGGGCCCCTGGCCACTGGATCCCCCACTTTTGGGCAGGCTCTGCTTCCCTTGTCTCTAACTTGACAAATTCCAGTCTTAGTCATTACGCCACTCTGCCTCTCAGAGTGACTAACTAATTTTGGTTATTTTATATCTACCCATTTTGCTTCTGTTAACCCATTGAGGGCAGCAGGTGTGTCCACCTGTATGCCCAGTTCACAGAGGATGTGATGTGACCACCGCAGTGTTACAGCAGAATAGCTTCCCAAATGCAAGGAATGTGTGACAGTCAGATATGCTGATCTGTTGATATAATTGATATGAAAGCTTGTAAGGTAAAATTTGATGACATTGAGGTACCTGTTGCTTTTTTGACAGCTATTGGAGATGGAAGGGGAAGCCTTATGGAAAGTTGGAGCGCATTATTGACAGTGTTGTAGGCACTGTGAAGGTGGAAAGTAATGCACAGGTTTTTCATCATAATTTGTTATTTCTGGGCTTTGAAGGTGTTGGGTGGATGGGATGTGACCTAGTGAATACTGACTGTCACTAAATGTAATTTCTGCTGGCTAATTATTATGATTTATGCTGAGAGAAGGTGTGCCACTGCCTCCCTTTGAGGCTTGTGACAGAGTGGGGTATAGCAGCATCACATTGTGCTGGCTGTGGAAGGGATTGCTCTGAGGCTGCACTAATATGGACTTGCACAAGGGAAGGCTATTATGTGGCCTTCTAGACAGCTGCCCTGCCCAGGAAAGCTGTGATACCTCACTGAAGGATCAAGAGAGCTGTCAAGATTGCAGTCTGGGGCCATCAGCTTTCAATGACTCTGAACTAATGGCCTATCTCCATGAAACAGTGATCTTTCTGCAAGAAGCCTGGAGGGATAGGGGTCAATCATGGCTCTTTAGACTGCAAGTTGGTGCCCATGGCACAGAGAGAGGGCCCTAGTTAAGGGTATGTCTACTCTGCCTCTCAGTTTGGACTATGGGGTTGTGAATAGCAGCATGTACCAAAGCACTGTTCTGTAAATCACTCCTATGACTGCTGCAGGCATGAACTAATAGATCCCTAATTTGCATTAATGTAATCTTATTTGAAGAGGACTATGTTACTGAAAACTAAGAACCTTTTAGTTCATGCCTGCAGTGTTCACAGGGGGGAGTTACAGTGCAGCACTTTGGTGCCACTACTGTTCACCCCCCCCCCAAGTTTGAGCTGTGGTGCATTGTCAACAAACTCTACTGAGAGTGGGGTTCAGCTCTGGCAGGGGGTCAACTGTTGCCATACATCAGAAGGACTTGCAGGAAAGAGAGAGAGGGCAGGAGGGACTCTGTCCAGCATGAAACACTGATGAAATTGGACTCACAAAAAGGGTGAGCTCAGACCAGGAAAGGGTGCATCTCAGGGCTTTTATTGTTTTCAAATATCTTTAACTCTCAAGTGCTCTAAGATAAAGTCAATGCGGTTGTGGATGGTGAGAAATTCCTCTGCTAAACTTGCTTTCTTGCCTCAGAGTCCCCAAAGGGGTGAAACAAGAAGCCCACTGAAACCCTGAGGGAGCATGTCTAGGTTACCGGTGTGGAAGCCTCAGATGTCTGAGGCTACGTCTACACTACTGCGGTAAGTCAACCTACGCTATGCAACTCCAGGTGCATGAATAACATAGCTGGAGTCGATGTACCTTAGGTCGAGTTACCGCAGGTTCTACACCATGGGGGGTCCACTGGAGAAGCTCTCCCGTTGACTTACCTTACTCTTCTCATTGGGGTAGTAGAGTTCAGGGATCAACTAGAGAGCGATCTGCTGTTGATTTGGCGGGTCTTCACTAGACCCACTAAATTGACTGCTGGTGGATCGATATCAGAGTGTCAATCCGGGCTGTAGTGTATACGTAGCCTCAGACACAGGTTTTAGGGTCTAGGATGGCTGGAGGCAGTGTTCCACATCCAAAGGAAGGACATCAGACAAGAGGCCTGAGCCTGGGAGTGTGCCCTTTAGTCTCGGAGCTAAAACAGTGACAAGGCTGTACCCAGACCCATTTGGCTTGGAAGCATGTGGGACCTAGTGACTGGGTCTGCTCAGAACAGACTGGTAATCATACAGTGGGTTACTGGGCCACTTTGTAACAAAGCTTACTTGATCAGTTGAGATTCTGTAGCAAGGTACTTTCCTCTCTGAGTCTAAACTCTTTTTATTGTTGTTTGTTATTTGGATGATAGTAGCACTAGGGTTCCCAACTGAGATCAGGGCCCCAGTATGGCAGGTACTAGTCCTTGCCCTGGAGAGTATGTGATCTGAATAGAAAAGATAGAGAAAAGATGAGAGGGAAACAGAATGACAAAAAGGTGAAATGACATGCTTAAGGTCACACAAGAGGTCAGTGGTAGGGACAGGAATACAGTTCCTGACTTCCCAATTCAGTGCCCTATTTGCTAGTCCATGCTGTTTCCCAAGATGATGAATGTCCATAGTGTTACATTTAGTGTTCATAATCTATAACCTTTTCCGCAATTTCAGAGTAGTGTCATGCCTAGGGGCCTGATTCTCCTTTCAGATAAGTGTATGGTGTAATTGCATTGATTTCGGTAGAGTTACTTTTACTTTTGATTTCTAACTGAGATCAGACTCAAGCTATGTGGTTTTGCGGTTAAGCTACAGTAGCTAGATGGACTTTTGTTAGTATTGGAACTAGTCCTACTATGTGCATACAGATATTGCTTATGTACTCTATATGATTTGCATACTGGAGGCCAAATCCTGAGGTCTTACTGAGCTCTTAGTCAAACCGCTACTGACTTCCTCACAACAAAGAATGATATTAAGCTCTTATATATTAAGCTCTTATATCTGCAGAACTGAAAAGTTTTATTTACAAAGGGGGTAAATAAATTGCTGTCCCCACTTTCCACATGGGGAGACCAATGCAAAGATAGGTGAAGTGACTTGCCTAGGGTCACACAACAGATCAGTGGCACAACCAGGGAAAAAACTAGGTCTCCTGACTCTTAGTCCTGTAGTGGAAGGGAGGCCAGTCTGCCTGGTTGTAGGGGTAGTAGTCTTCGTGCTCAGGCTGCCCTGGCAGGGTCCGTCTAACAAAAACAACCACACAATAGTCCGGGCTCCTGTCCCCACCCTTGGCTGGGGCACACCAACTTAGTCTTTAGCCCTTAGCCCACTCAGCTGGGGCTGACACCAATTAACAGTCTGAGGTCCCTGCCCTCGGGCAGGGCCGGACTAGTAACAGACTATCCCCTACACCCCCCAGGTCAAGGCAGCCAGCAAATATACACAGTCTGTAGCCCTAGCCCTTTGGGTGGGGCAGAGCATGGAGCAGGCTCTAGCCTAAGCTTGGGGCACAGGCAGCCAGCAAACACATACAGTCTCGGGGTTCAGGTAAGGGTGAGCACCCACATGGTCTCATGGGCTCCAAGAGGGGTTGAGCACCCATCAGGCAGTCTAGGTGCTGACAGGGATGTTTAAGGATCACAGGCCTCCTGCCTAAGGTGGAGAGTCAGCCACAGATCGAGGGACATGATCGTTCCCCTCTATTTGACATTGGTGAGGCCTCAGCTGGAGTACTGTATCTGGTTTTGGGCCCCACACTACAAGAAGAATGTGGAAAAATTGGAAAGAGTCCAGCGGAGGGCAACAAAAATGATTAAGGGGCTGGAACACATGATTTAGGAGGAGAGGCTGAGGGAACTGGAATTGTTTAGTCTGCAAAAGAGAAGAATGAGGGGGGATTTGATAGCTGCTTTCAACTACCTGAAAAGGGGTTCCAAAGAGGATGGATCTAGACTGTTCTCAGTGGTACCAGTTGACAGAACAAGGAGCAATGGTTTCAAGTTGCAGTAGGGGAGGTTTAGGTTGGATATTAGGAAAAACTTTTTCACTAGGAGGTGGTGAAGCACCGGAATAGGTTACCTAGGAAGGTGGTGGAATCTCCATCCTTAGAGGTTTTTAAGGTCAGGTTTGACAAAGCCCTGGCAGGGATGATTTAGTTGGTCCTGCTTTGAGCAGGGGGTTGGGACCAGATGACCTCCTGAGGTCCCTTCCAACCCTGATATTCTATGATTCACCCTGGGGATTGGGTTGACTGGGGGACGTGGGCCCGCCCTATTCCACCTTGTCCCAGCCCAGGGCCCTAGCAGTGGCAGAGAGGTCTGCTAGTGGGGATCCAGCCGCAATATGCCAGCCTATAAGCAGTAAGCCCTGTAGCTGGCCAGTTATCAGCTGCCCCTGGGCTACTTCTTACCTTGGTACCTCAGGTATCCACCAGTCCTCAGGCTCCTCTGAGTAGACAGCCAACGATAGTCCCAATAACTCCTCATCTGGGTCAGTCTCCTCCAGGGGCAGGGGTTGACAGAGCATAGGTTCAGCTCCTGGGCACCACAGCAGGGCAGAGGCGTCCTTCTCCTCTGCTGGCTCCCACTCAACTGAGCTGCAGGGCCCTCCCATCCCGTCCTGCCCTGGTACTTCCAGCGAGGGGGGTGGAGCGGGTTTGGCTCCACCTACCAAGGGGAGTGTAGTGGTCCCTCGCTCTCCAGTCTGGAGAGAGGCCACTCTGCCTCACTACAGGCCCATTTTTACTTCAGTGAGAATTTACCTGAGTTAGGGCTTGGTAAACCCCTGATTCTTTTCTCACTTATACCTTTTTAAATCAGGAATTTTCTGGTGTGTGTAAAACTGATGTGAGATCAGAAGTAGGTGTTGATTAAGAATCCCAGGATTCAGCCATATGGGTTTTTTTGTAAAGATGTAGGATTTGTCACACTAGATCAGAACAGTAGTCCGTCAAGTCCAGCAGTGTGCCTCCAGCAGTGGCCATCATCTGATGCTGTGGGGAAGTAACAATCCCCTATAGTATAGTCAGGCAACTGTGCAGTTCTTTACAACCCTTCAGAAATCAGTTTATACCCTGAGGCATGAGATTTGATTATCTCATTTTAGCGTGCATAACTACAAATGTTATTATTAGAGATAGGCCCAAACGAAAATCTGGATCAGACCTCCCTTGAACTTTAGGATAGTTCAGATTCATATTTGGATGAATTCATAAATTTAGACCCAAACTATCCTGGTCAGGCCAGTGTATTGATCATATACGTATCCTGGTCTTTTTCAAAATCCAACCATAGTATTTGACTTAATGGGGTCAATTCACATGTGGTGTAACTGGAGTTACACCAGAAAAGAATATGGTCCTCTGTGTGTGTGTGGCGGGTTACTATTATATATATTATCTTGATACCTTTTATTATAACAATTGTTATGTTGTCATTTTCACACCTTTTAATAGCTGACTTCTTGTAAGATTTACATTATTTTTTCTGTGCATTCTTCCTAAAACTGGAAATTATGTGGATAACCAGTATTTCAATTCTGGGTGTTTCACTAAAGTATTAGTATTCATTACCAAAACTAGTGACATTTCTTTGAAAAGAGATAAAGAAAGAAGAAAGACCTTCTATTTTGTTACCTTTGAAATCAAACCTGATCACATTAACCATTATTTTTATTTGTATGTATTGCTTGTTATATCATCTTCATCGCTTTCGATAACTGGAGTAAAGCAAATTGATTTCCCTAGTTCCTGCCGTGAGATGGCTCATAATGAAAGGTAGGTGACTCAGCTAATTTGCACAGTGGCAGAAGGTTCAGAATGAGTTGCTGAAATGTAACAGCACATTTCTTTCCATTTTTTCATTAACACAAAGAACTGTTATTTAGGCAATGGGAAGAAAATATTGTATTTCCCTACAATCCAGCCATTACTATAGAAATATTCAAAGGCCTGTCCTGCTTCTTCTTTCTTTTATACCCCATGAATTCCCACTGCCACTGCTTTTTCTTTGTATTTACGGAATTTTTACTGTTTTCCTTCTGTTTAGAAATTTTGCATCTCAGAAATAGATACAGTTTAGTCAAATAAGAGAGATCAAAATAAGAGTTTTCAATTATAATTGACTTTGTTTTCATATGTTTTCTAACTCTGGAACTTGAATTTCTCTTTCTCTTCCATTTATTACACCAATCTCTAACATATCCTCCATCACTATGCCACAGACGTAAGCTGACAGTAAAAATACTATAAAAGAATTCATACATGATCATTGTTATTAACTGACACTTTGGCCCAAATATTCAAATGTGTACACTCTGGTAATACTTGGTGAACATACACAAATCAAGATATGTGTGTGTACAAATCCCTGACTTTCACAGATGAATAGGATGTGATATTAGCACAAGAGAAATGTAAGTTTATATATCTAAGCAATTCAAATGTTTTAGTCATATTTTTATTATAAACCATATGTTTCTCATCAGCTGATCAGCCGTTAGGATCCACTAATATTTTGACACATCCTAAAATTGCTAAGAACATTTTCTTTGGGACTTTGGTAGGATTCTCTCATTTATTACTTTTTCCTCCTAGCCAAGATTATTGTGTCATGATGTTATATTGTCAATTCATGACACAGACATCCATTGTGATGGTGCATTACAACAAAATATCAGGAGGTAATGACATTGCAAGAGCTCTGAAAATATTCAGAACTATTTCAATTTATGTACAGTTCTTTTGGTTTCAAGGTATCCTCATTAAAAAGGGGATTGTTCCACAGAAATCACAGGTAGGAGGTTGTATTTTAAGAGGATGTCTGTCTGTAATACATTTTTTAAATGCTTTAATGCTAACTACAGAAATCTTTAATCCTTGATTAATACATGCCATCAAGAACAACTCTTGGATGCCAGAACCACTCAGCTTTATTTTATGCTTCTTCACCCATACTACTCATGAGAAGATAATTTTACCCTATAAGAATTCCCCTGATGTCTTCTTTTAATTTATATTGTGTAAATTCTGTATATTAAGATTTGTCCAAAGTATTACTAGCATGTCAAGTTGTAGTCTTCTTACTTTGCAAAATCTAGTCACGCTAGCAATACTGGAGGAACTGACATGAAAAATTCTTTGGTTGATTACAATATATAATGCCAATGTTTAGAATTTGGATGGATGACACACACATTCTTAGCAATAATACAATGCAAACTGATGACAGCATATGAGATCATTATTGTCTTCCATATAGGGTGTAAATAAAAAGGAAGAGTGATATAGATAAAGAAGTCCAATGCATGCCTGTTAAGGCTGAATGTCCAGAAAAGTAGTGATTTCATGTAAATGACTTGCTACGCTATCTTGCATACTTGGTTAATATATATTTCCTTGTTTACATAAGTGACAGAAAGTAACTAAGTTATAACACACAGTGCACTATCTATCTATCCTCAGTTCTTTTGATATCATTCTCTCCAGCTCAATTATTAGTACTGTGTGATTTTTTTCCTTGAAAGAAAAGAAGTTCTCAAAAAATCCACAAACCCCTAAGAGACAGCCAGTGTTGCAGGAGGACGTTAGACCCATCCCCTGTTGCTCCTGGATATCTTTTGTGTGGGAACTGTGGCTTGTGTAAAATGGAACGAAGCTGGATAAAAATGTGACATGTTAATTAAGTAAATATGTAAAATTGATGCTGTCTGGTTAGATCTAAACCCAAGATATTTTGTTGCATGTGTGGACAAGCAGTTAAGGATATCATGGGGCTTTTGATTTACTCTGGTCAAGATTTGCTGGCCAAATCCCAAACTGGATAATTTTGCCCTAGCACTTAAAAATCTGGTTGCAGTTGTAGTCACCTTTTCCCTCCACATTCCTTTTATATGACCTGTCTTGCTGAGGGGTAAACTAAAGAGCTCTTTTCCCTTTAATCACCCCACCTAGCACTTCTTCCTGTGCCTCGCTGCTGTTGCTTACATTTACTGAGCTGCAGTGAACTATTCCCACCACCAAGATGTGGGATTCTTCCTGCTCCCTGCCTGCTTCAGGCATACGGCTTTTTCCTGATGCAGGGTCCTTGTTGCTGCTCTCTCCATATTCTTTTTTATCTGTTTGTCTGAGCCTGCTGTCCATTGGGCTGCTAAGCAAAAGCCTGTCCATGAAAACAGGAGATTCAAACAACTGCGCAGGACCCCAGGAGAGGGTGCCAAAATCAGGTATCCAGTGGAGAAAGTAGAAGACTATATAATATAAAGACAAATCAGTACATTACACATGTGTAAAGAGTGAAAATCCCAGCACATAGACAACTATGTATCTGATGGGTTTCCTTACCGTTATGAGCCTTGGTGTTGAATGAATGAGCCGAACAACCACCATCTGAGGGTAAGGAGCCTTAGTGTAGATGAAAATGAATTAACAATAATAAAAAGAGAATGAGAGGCAGAGAAATGGAAAATACATTGATAAAGCACAGTTTAGAAAATCAGCATTGTAGCAAGTTGGATAGGTGCCATATCTTTTCTTTACGTGTTGTTTTTGGATAAAACTCCCGTTGACTTCAGTGAGAGCAGAATTAGACTAGTGCTGAGCACCTTTGGAAATTTAATACCTATGTCTTTTACATTTCTTCCAGTATGTAGTAAGTAGTTTAAAAGTGGTAGTATATAAGTAGTTTCAAAATATTTAATCAAGTAAGGATGGAAAAATCTGAAAAAAAGGCCTGTGTAGCATGCCAAAACCACTTACTATGGCCTGAGACTGATTACTAGCCCTGGAACTAGAAACCTGTGGTTTAGTGGAAAGAGCATCTCACAGCAGAGTGAGAATCTATGTCTAATACTAAATTTGGGGGGAAATATCTTTTTAGAAGCTATAGGTCTAAAAAGTTCCCAATTGAATTAATTGAAAAACTCTCATGACTTAAGTCGCTATTAGTTCAGATATTATAACTCCAGTTTGCACCAGTGTCTACTAATTCAGGTTTGTGAGCTCCTGTGGGTTCCTGTTGGCCTGAAAGGGACTTCCAGTGGGATCAGGGATTCATGCTAGTGTAGAATCTTGACTTGTTGCTCTAATTTTCAGTTGCACAAAAATTAATTAAGTTAAATTTATTACTGTATTTTCAATAGTGTTTGGGGTTGGGAGAATGAGGTGAGCTAGAGTCTGTGGGAATTTATTACAACCATCAATAAGACAATTCCCATAGTGAAGGAAAAGATCAAGAGGAGTTAAAGTGTGTCTCTACAATTGATTCAATAATTTTATATTGTATGTGATTATTCAAGTTCATTTTTGGTGACTGTATTTCAGAATCGCCTTAATTTCAAAATAAGGCTGTTTCAGTTTTTGCTGTCAAAGCTCATGGAAGAATCAGGGCCTAAGTTTGTATAAAGGAAAATACTATCTAAAAGCAGGGCAAAAGAATCTGCTGAATGTCATTTCACAGTTTTTCTTTACAAATTTCCAGGAAAACCTACATAAGTCTAACACAGTATGCTACCTGCAAAACTGAAACCTGGCATTCTTGTTTAATTTAAAATTATGGTTTTGTAGTCAGAGTGGCTACAAATAACAAATATAGATTGACTTTTGAGTTGTACTCAGCAAGACATTTCCTCTTACTTGATGACTGTGTTCACTTCAGTTAGCAACAATCAGAACTTTTTTTTGGCACTAGGCAGTTGCCCATTTTAATTGATTGATTGATTATGTTTTCATGATCACAAAACTCTAGACGTTATTTGTAAATCATAGCAATAACATTTTTTCTTTTTTGATTTAAATGATGCTTTTTTCATTTGTTTTCAGTTAAACTTCAACTATACTCTAATCCTTATGGTGTTATTTTATCTCCAAGTATAGCCTTCTGCTAGTTGCTCTTGCAATTTGGATTTACAAGGAGATGGATACATTTCCACATACAATTGTCATCTTGTGTGTCTGTCCCTGACAATCTACAAGAAGAACAAATAGGTATGGTCAAGGATTAGAAGAAACAGTAACACCTCCCATGCTACCATTCTAAAGAATGATTCAGTGTGTTAATTGTTTTGGAAGTAAGAATCTAGATCTAATTTCCAGAAAATGAGTCTGATATGCATCAGAGTTAGAAATATCCCGCCATACTAACAGCTCCTCAAACTCATGGGGAGCCAGGAGAGAGATACTTAATGCACAAATCTCTTTGGTACAGGAAGACACAAAACAGAATGGTTTTCTTGTTATCCATTCCTAACAAGACTGACTCCAGTTCATTTGTTTCATTGTGTGGCTCTAAATAGAGGATGCAGATTTTCTAGTGCTGAGGCATTGCCGCATCACAGTCTAATATTTTGGTGTTTTTTTTCATTTAAAATGTTCTTGATTTTGTTTACTGTGTAATCAGAAGTCCATTAAATGCTTTTTTAAAGTAGATCTGCCCATTTTAAATCTATGGATATTTCTTCCTCCATAACAATTTATATTTTGTAATTATCTAATTGTGTTGTTTATTCACTTAAATTATCCTTACTTTACCGTGACTTTTTAAAAGGCCACCTGCCTGAAAGCTTATTTTTCTATTTACTGCATTTTTATAAAGCAGCTTTTTACATAACTGACTCTGTCTTCATCTAGAGAACCTCAACAGATCCATATGAGCAATGAATTTAGATTGGGTGATCTGAGTTACAGCTTCGTTCTGAGTGTGCTAAAAGATTCAAGACAATGAGAATCAAATTCACGCTAAGGATAACCTGGCAACTATAAGAGAATTGAAAACTTTGGAATTATGCTGTAAGGTCCTCTAAAATGTATATAGTAGAGTATCTAAGTATGTTGTGAAGAGTAATTTAAACTCTGACTGGCAGATCATCCAGAGGAGCTGTCCAAGGTAGCTGGCTACAGTAGGCCATTGTGAAGAGAACTTATCATACACAGAAACTGATTTTGATTTTTTGCATCAGAAGTTGCTCTGTGGGAGTGAATGGAATTACATGAGCATTAAATCAGTGCCAATGAGAGTAAAATCAGACCCTTCAATTTATAAACTATGCATACAAATAATAATTCTGGGTCACACAATTCTGGATATCAGTGAAAAAAGAATATTGGTCCTTTGTTGGTAGAAGCTACAATGTACAACATATGTATAGTCAATCAGATACAGTATTGAGAAATACCTCTACTGCATTGCTTTTCAGTTTTCATGGAGTAAGTAGATAGTGAACATAATGATTTATGTGAGGTTTCTGGATATGGCCATGTGTCTAATATGACAGACATTACGTACTACTCTTTAAAATGATCCAGTGCCTACCACAAATAGTGAGGTTGTTTGCTTTTTGAAGCATAATACATCTTGGTGCTATGTGCCAGCTTAGTAACTAATAGGTGAGAAAGAGAGATACGGCTCTTTTGTCCAAACAGAAGGGTTGAATGCATTGCTTTTCTCTTATTTCTGAGGTGTGCAGTCAAGTTCTAAAGACCATCTGCTTGGGTGCTCTAGCATTTCTCTTCCTGAGCCTGCCTAATATAGTGTACAACAGTGCCCTGGGATAACTTAGAACTCTGTCAACAAGCTACATCTTTATAATTTTGTTCATATTTTCTTTTCTGTCATCTTAGCAATAGGTGAATAGATAGCTATGTGTTTGCCTTTTGTAAATTCTTCTAACTTAGTCGCTCTTTCCTGGAGGCCCCTCTCCCCAATGACTGTTGAAGAGTCCTTCAACTTTTGCTGCACCTAGTGTGCAGTACTGCAGAAATGCTATATAAATCCTGTGGCAGACATTCTCAAACTTTCATCAGTCTAGTAAGAGCCAGCTTGCTTCCAAACTTTCCAGCCAAATGAAAAATCCCAGCACTCATCTTTCCCCATATTGAAATTGTCAGTTTGTTGAGAGCAAATAACTGGACTAATCTTTCATTTGAATAAAGAACCTCGAAGGCTATCCTCAAACAGTCAGTTGAAACTTCTTCCCCACACCATTGGACAGGTTACAGTAAAATTACTACATTGTATACGGCAGTGCAACTGAGAAAAAAAATTATGAATAAGCTTTAAGTGGATAATTCTGTGGAATTGTAATAAATAGTAACAAAAATTGTAGCTAATTTTTTTCATGGAAGTCTTTGTGGATTCGCAGAATATATGATTTTTGAGAACATTCTTTTGGCTGAAATTAAAGTCACAAGGTGAAAGTGTAAATAAACATTGTAGATTCACTGCTACACTATGGCTATGGGAGAGCCCTAGTAAACACATCACCAAAAGATCTTATTCTCTGACACTGAGCTTCAGGGGGTTATGGTAGCATTTGTGAGTCTCCCTGGAAGAAGAGGCTGTGGTTTTCATTGGTAATGTCAGGCAGGTCATGAAGATTTTTACAGTAGACAGAATTGGCAAAATAATATTTGGCACTAAGAAGTAATGATGAGAGAAATTCTGCCGAAGTCCAGAAATATACTGGAAATTATTATTTTGTAGGGAGAAAATGATAATTCCAGAAACTCATGCATTTTACAAGACCCTCTGTTGTGAAAATAGTAAAACTAATGTTATACTACTAATAGTAAACTAAAAATGTTAAGGACATCTTGCATCCAGGAAGTCATTATCTCAATGCCACTGATTTGTTTTTTGCTCAGAACAATGGTAGTTGACCTGTGATGTCACCAAATCTGGCCAGCTGTATGCTCCACTCCCTGTTTGGTGTGGTGTTCTGTGTTTGGAACTTGGTGTATAGTTACATGCAGCACAAGATCAAGTCCAAAGTTATTGATGGGGTATCGGAGGAGGATGACTACAAGTCTCAACTCTTCAGGCAGAATTAACAAGCTATTCATCTTGCTAAAGTCTTCTTAATTTTATTTAATTTTTTCTTTGTTATATAGTGGAGAAAAAGGTAAAGGAAGGGTAGAATGACTGGATTAAAATTGAGTTTTTGGAGGGATGAAAGTGTGGGGAATGGAATACAGTGCCAGTTTTCCCTGGGCTGCATCAGTATCATGTCTTCTGAAAAACACTGAAACAGTTCCACCTGTTCAGTAAGGTTATGCAACTAACTGTTGTGACTCAACAGCTGTATTTTACAGAGCTTAATTTGGCAAATTTAAATTTACGTATGTTCCATTGGCCTAAATATTCTTATGGTGGCCCTCACTGCAACTCAGGGCTGCCCAGAGTGGGGGGCAAGTGGGGTAATTTGCCCCAGGACCCAGGCCCAGCAGGAGCCCCCATGAGAATATAATATTCTATAGTTTTTGCAACTTTTTTTTATGGACAGAGCCCCCGAAATTGCTTTGCCCCAGGCCCCCTGAATGGCCCTGCTGCAACTGATCAATATAACTTGAGACTGAATATTTTCATTTTCCTGTGAGAATCAAGACTTCAAAGACTAGTGGAATCTCAGAATGAAGCCCCCGCAAAATGGAACAGATGCATAGGTACTTCAACCTCTCTGATTGTATCAGGCCTCTTCTTCAGGTGCAGAAAGAAAACAATAACAACAACAATAAAAAACAAACAAAAATGTTAAGATGCTGTTCTGAAGGTTTTTTTTAACTGCTTGAGAAAAATCCGCCACACTACACTAAGATACTTAGAGACCAATTTTCAAACTTTACTGTGGCTTCATGGCCGAGATTTGGAATCATCTTGATCAAAGGCAAATGTACAGATTGTAATCTTCTGCTCAGTGGTCAGTCAAAGTTTTTGTTGTTGTTATTTGTTTTAGCCAAACTGTTCTATATGAGGGGTAGTCGTTTTGGGAGTAGGTAATTTTCCTAATCATCTTAACTAAAACACTGCCTAAATGTCAATCTCTACATGACCTTGACCTTTATTATGTGGCCTGGTTGGAGAAATGAGGACTAATAAACCAAGTTACATACGCTACTTATATTTCTTTTCCCTGTTAATAACAATTAGTAATCTACGCTCTTTTCCTCATCTTTGGTATTAACCTTAAACGAATCTCAAAAATGTTTTTGAGAAACAAAATATTATTTAGAGAGAAAAGAGCAATTTGCAGTTGTATATTTTGTTCATTGAAAAATGAGTCATGATATAGTAAGTGGATATTACTTGTCAGCCTTAGACTATGCCTTATGTTAGTTTTTCAAGTGTTTCTTCCTTCAATAAAGTCTCTTACATATAGCAATAACTTTTTGAAAATTGATAAGTCTTCTGTAACTTTCTGGATTTAATAGTGCATGCTAGAGTATGGAGTTGGTAGGCACAATCACACTAGAAGGAAAATGGATCAATTAAACGCGAGCCCAAATTTCTTACTTAAAAGTTATATTCTTCTTGTGTCTTCATCATACAAAATGGGTGTGCAGATAGAAAATGTGAATTTTAGTTATGGAAATGAATATAATAAATAATAATTTAAGACTTAGGCTATTAGATTAGAGCATACAAATACCAAACATTTAATAGTCTAAAAAATAAGTACTGTTAGTTTTATCCTTTAGGTAATAATTAACTCTTAACAAAAAATAAATGATTAGAATATGCCAAGTTGGAAAATTAATTCTCACAGTGACGGAAGGTAGAGTATTTTTGCAAGCAGGAGTGAAATTCATATTCCAGTCTTTATTGCCTTGTACAAATAATATGTTGAAAGCAGACTAGATATTGTATACTATTTCAGTAAAATTTAGACTTGTCCATATTATCAGCAATATTCACAGTTGGTTCATAGCAGAATGCAAGCCATGCTCGTCTGTGAATAAATATCATTCTGACTGTGCAGGATGATAATTGCTCTGCCTGCACTTCCTTTGGCACCTACTGATCTCTGCTAAATGGTTGGGTAAAGCACATTTTTGTACGAATGTCAAGCACTTCTGATAGTCTTTTATATTTAGTTTGAAGAAAATTCATGCTGAGTGCCATTGCTGTCAATATCTTTATTAATTTCCTGAAATGACACAAATATAGTAGGTTTCCCCTTTTGTATAGGAGACCTATTTTAAGCAAGGTTTCTTCTTTCTTTTTTGAAATGACAGACTGCTATGTATTGGGATATCAGGTAACTGACTTCAAACAGAAGACGAATTCAGTAAAGTGAAAATGATTGTGATAGTTCTCTAATTTCCCCCACAGTGTATGTAAAAGTGACTTTTAAAGTGTTTAGTGGATAATGGATCATGTAAGGTCAGTACTAGCGATCGCTGTTATGGCTATTATTTTCTCTTTTCATGGGAGGGTGCTCAGCAAAATGAGATTGTCACACTCTTTTTTTGTGAGAGGACAGCGACAGACAGTTAAAAGCCTCTCCATGTAAGGATGTTATTTCATAAAGACACCAGCACTGGATTATCCCCTTCACTTTAAACTTCTGCCAGCTCGTACAAAGAGATAAAACAAAATAGCCCCAGTCCCAGGGGTGGAGAAGTGCTGGCCAGATCTGCCCATGTCCACAGCTTTCATTTTGATTAGTCACATGTGAGGAAAATTCACTTAGGCTGAGAGGTAAATTTAATACCAGTTATGCCCATGCTGTTCATATCACAACCATTTTCACATGATGCCACTTAATTCCCTAAGAAGCAGAAAGGTAAATCGGTGGCTGGCCAGCTAAGGTGTCATAATGCATTAGGACCAGGGCTCGCTGCAGGGGATAATGGTTCTGATTGCTGTTGACTCATGTCTCCACCAACTGCCTCATGTAAAATAAGTGACATTTAAAAGGCATCAAGATGTGAGAAGAGGTTAAAAAAAAGGAGGAGGAGGAGAAGAAAAAGCTCAGTACTAAACTTGCCACCTGAATGTAAAGTCCCTTTTTCACCCTAAGTGGTATAAAATGATAACTCAACATGCCATGGGTGACCTGCACTAAGCTTTTAACTTCCTGTCTTGTGTTTTTAGACAAATTCTGAAAAATTGCTTCTGGGAACTGCTCCAACATATTATCATTTATTTCTATTTTTTTTTTTTTTACTTTTATTCTTTTGCCCTGAGATATCAGCCTATTCATCTTTTAAAAAGCTTAAGGCTGAATCAAGTTAGGCAGTGGCATACAACAAGAGGCAGCCTCATCTCTGAAGGCCCATTTAAGTCTATTTTTATAAAGAGAATCGAATTCCAGTTTACAGTAAGCATATGCTTCAGCTGACATCTGTTTCTAAGACTTGGATGCTTTGTTTGCATAACAGGCACCAATAAATGGCCTTGTTTTAAGTCTGCTCACTCAGTTGTATTTGGGTTGTTCAGCTGGGGATTTGAGTTGCAGCTGATCCCCTACCGTTCATAGCAGATAGGAAAGGGAAAAAAAATCTGAGAAACCCAGTGCTATTTATTAATGCAGATTTTAACATTCTCAATGAACCACTTACAGAGCACTAGATGACAACCAAATCCTTGTTTGCTCAGGCAGACAAGAGGCGTATGCTACAAAGTATTGAATTAAAGATTATAAAAGTTTTTGATATAATGTTTTCTTTTATGCCATTGGTCTGTTATTCAGCTAAAAATATTCAGACTTGGGAAGAGCCTGTAAATGTTATAAACTGAATGGATCGTATGTGTAACAAATTTATTTACTCTGGCAACATATAAATATATAGTATAATAATAATTGATATTTTATATTGCTAGATTTAAATCTCCATAATAATTTTATAATTCTGTCATCAAAATAGTTAATAACAATAATAGTTATTGTTTTCTTTATATAGGGTCATAAACATGACTGGTGTTTTACATATACATAAGGCATGGCCCCTGCCTTGATGATGTTACAATCTAAAGTATATTAAGAGCACAGCTTATCTCCAGCTCTTTCGTTCTTAAGAAACAGGTGTGAAATTTTTCATGGGAAGTGATGAAAGAAAACTGATTGAAATGGATGCAAATGTATATGTTGCTTCCACAATTTGTAAAATGCAGGCACTGTTGATTCAGAAGTTACATTTTGCTATCGCAGTAGTACATTTCCCTATCATCTATAACAGGAGTCAGCAACATTTCAGAAGTGGTGTGATGAGTCTTCATTTATTCACTCTAATTTAAGGTTTCACGTGCCAGTAATACATTTTAACATTTTTGGAAGGTCTCTTTCTATAAGTCTATAATATATAACTAAACCATTGTTGTATGTACAGTAAATAAGGTTTTTTAAATATTTAAGAAGCTTCATTTAAAATTAAATTAAAATGCAGAGCCCCCCCGGAATAGTGGCCAGGACCCAGGCAGTGTGAGTGCCACTGAAAATCAGCTCGCGTGCTGAAAGCTTGCGTGCCACCTTTGGCACGTGTGCCATAGGTTGCCTACCACTGATTTATAATATAATATAAAGTACATTTCAAGCAAACAAAAAGAAATATCTTCAAACCAAAAAGAAACCTATGCAGAGGACAAAACTATATTAGTTGTGGCACAACTGCTCATAACATCGTTTTTATGCATAATACGGTACCTTTAGTGTGTTTATAGCAGTAATGTGAACACTCATTCTCTTTAGCATGCCGAACTTTTTTATCCCTCTAAATTATTGTATATATCTCTGTAATAGTTTACTGAATGTGAAACATTTTTCAAGTGGATTTACTTATCAACTTTTTCTAGTGGTACCAACAGCAGTAGTATGAAATGTATCTATTCCATTTACTCTTATCCAATGCACCTACTTTCTTTTTTCCCTTTAATTTTTATATATGGTAAAAATTTCATTGAAGAGAGATTTTAGATGACAGGGCTGTAATTTTAAACCCAATAGAAGAGGTGTAAGCAATTTGAGCTTAGCTGAAGCATAATCTTAGGTTGTCAAGAAGAAACCCATTCTCCCTATGCTAATCAATCAGTATATCAACCGACCAATCATCTCCTCAGCTTAGCATATATCCTAAGGTTTGATATATCTATTAACTGCCCATCATGTAGCTGGTCTCTGGATGATGAGATTCTCCCTATCTTGGCATTTGGAGGCAGACAGCCGAGCTATCACAGCCGCGGATAAATACCAAAGTAAAGATTTCAGTTCTGTTCCTGAGACCAAAGACAATCCAGGAATATAGAACCGATTCTCAGAAGAGAATAGATAGAAAATTATTACATTTTCAACACTATGTTCTGTGTGACAATTGTATATATTCGTGATTTTTTCCAAAAAAACCCCAGGAAATTACTCTTTTGTGACTGAAATTCTGGCAGAATAAAATAAGTGCTGGAATTTGTTGTCAACTGCTAATTACAATAGAGATGACACAGAAACAAATGATTGAATAAATAAAAATAAGGACTTCCCCCTATTATTAATGTACTGACACCTTATTGACAAAGGAGAACTATATGAAAACACAGGCACAATATATTTAATCCTGAAAAAAGAGCATTCATTTTAGAAAATTGTACACCTACCGCTCCATTTTAAAAGTCATAAGCTCAGATCTCATTTAGAGAAAACTAATATAGCTATTACATGAGCTGTTTGCTAATATGTGAGCTTGGCATACAAGTTCAAGTGTTTGAAGAAATGTCTGAGTGAGAAGATCTGTAGAAACAGAACTTTTTGGCTTTGCAGTTACTGAAAGTCAGAGCATACTTCAAAGAATGAAGTGGTTTAAATTAGATATTGAAGCAAATTCTACCCAGAGGCCATAAGCACCACGGAACTGAACATATACAGTGAAATCCTCATACTTAGACCACAATATAAAAAAAGACACTGGGCCAGATTCAACCATTGTATAAACAGGGCAATTCTGTTGAAGTCAGGACTCAATTTGATCCACTTAACTTCAGGGCCCTCTCATTGGTAAGCTTTCATGGTGTTAATTAACCTGTTATTTTGTACGTCTAACATTTTAAACTAAAATATTAGAACTGATATTATTTATAGCAAGAGAAAATCTTGTTATTTATCCTTCGCTGAATTAAATTGCTACAGTTTTATAGTTATTTGTTTTATATGATTGTTGGTGGGAGGAAGGGTTGCTGTTAGGTGGGTTTTTTCTCCCTAAACAAAAAATTAGGACAAGATGAATTTGTGCTGTTGGATTGTCTGAAATATGTAGTCTATGCACAGAAGAGCAGCATAAGTCAATAGAGTACACTGTGGCTTTTTCATAGAGACTAGCCAAACTACATTATTCTTGACTTAGGACACTTCTTCATCCCAGCATGAAAGAGTTGGTGTTTATAAAACCCAAATCTTTTTCAGCTGAAAACTAGTAGCCCTGTGAGGTTTGGCACAGTTTTGTTGCTCTTTTGCATCAGCTTTGACTTGGTAAATAATGATATGGCCAACTGAGTCAAAATTGCAAATGTTATCGCAGTTAAGTAAGAGATATGAAACAAATCTTTGAAAAACATTTATTAATTTTTTAAGCTTCTCTAGAAGCCAAATTCTGCTCCCATTGTCTTCATACTTCCCACCAAATACACTTCATTTCAATGGGAAGCATACACATGCATTTGAGGGCACAATTTGCTCCCAAGTGTAATACTGCTTTAATGAAGGCTACTTTGTCTCTCAAAAATACTTTAATAAATTAATATGTCAAATATTGTACTAGATCCTCCATTCATGTACACTGATGATGCTGAGTTACACCAGTTGAATATCTGACCCATTGTATTTAGGACTCATGAAAAGTGCCAGAGTGATAGGAGATTGATTCTCAAAACAGGCACATCCAGGGCAACTGCAGTGCAAGCTCCCTCACGCTGCCCCACGAATGCAGGTCTTCATGCTTATTTAACCCTGGCTCTTTGGAAGAAGACTATTAAAAATGCTTTCACTTACTGTATGTGTCAGTGTTATTTTTCTTCTAATACTTCGAGTCTGGATTCAGATCTCACACAGATCAATGTCAATACATGGCTGAGGATATTAGGAAGTGATTCACCCCTGTGCAGAGGGTTCCGCCAAGGAATGCTGCACCACTTAAATCTCATGTTAAGGGTGTCAGTGGGACTTAAATTGTATTAAAGGTTTCCAGGGATCCTATGCAGTCTAGTGAAAATAGCGTGGCTTTTAGCGAATGGCACAACATAGCATTGATTGCAGATATAATTAGAAGGAAGAAAAGATTGATTAAATATGAGGATCTGAATATTCCATGTGGAACACAGGGCACAGCCTCCTCTGCCAGAGCATAAGGCCCCAAATACTGTGGAATTCCATTGCACCAGGGGCTGATTATCCAGGGGCTGCATAAAGAGGGTCTACCCTTATGAACACTGTGGCTATCTCCAACAGCAACACAGATTGGGAAAGGCAGGGGCCAAACAAGTGGATGATCTATGTGGTGTGCATCCACTGGCTGATAAACCCTTCATCCTGAAACACAGCACAGTGAAACACAAAAGTCATTAGAGTGCAAGGACTGTAGTATTTGTATAAATTAATTAAAAAAACAGATATTATAAGCACTCATCTGAAGCTGTGGACGCTTCTTCCAAAACTTACAATTAACAAAAAAAAAAAAAAAGGCAAACAGCTACACACAATCAATCCCAAATCAAACTACTTAGCTTGAGTGTTAGTACCTCCACAGTCATAAATAGATCCATCCCCCAAACTTTACAGTCCCAAATTAATAAACAACCCCATCCTTTTCAAATGTCCAAGAAAAAAAAGTAATAATACAGCATTAGTAACCAAGATTTGGATCTGTGAATGCTCTACAGGTCTTGAGGATTCTCTTCCCCTCTGCTAAAGTAACCCACCTGTGCCAAACCTGACTCCTGATACACATTGATTTCAACCATACATAGCAAAATAAGAATATTGGAATTGACTAGGAATGGATACAAGCCTACAGCTGAGATAAATACGATTTACCCATAAGATATTGTGAATGCCTAGGAAGCACTCTTAGAAAATCCTCGTTTGTTTATAGAACTTTCTGTATGGGAAGCAAACATATATACATATACTCAGAATTCATGACTACATGTTTAAATGGAAAAGCTATCAATTCAGCTATCATAGAATATTTTCTCTTTCCACTTCTCAAAATGAATGCTCATTTAAATCAGATATTATGAAAACTCAATGGCTAATCCTAAATTCAGGTATACTACCACTCTAGCTAGGCAGATTGCTACTTGATCATACTAAGATGCTCCCTTATCCATTATTGGATCTGAAAAAAAGGAGGATTAAGAATTATCTGACTTCTGAGTTAATGTGCAAATCGTCTAAAAGCTCAGCTTAGGAGGGTCTTAGAATGCTATACAGCACTAAAATAATAATGTCTTAGAATTTTTAAAAGCTTAAATATAGACATTTTAGAGTTAGTGTTATTGGACAATAGAGTTTTGTGGTTTATATGCAAGATATCCTTATATTATCTCAGTGTGTTTTTATAGTTATATCTGAAAGTCTTGTGATTCTATTTTTAATTACCGTTTTGTACTGCAATTCAAAGTTGTCACTTGGACAAACTCACTTTGCTGAAACTTAGTATCTAAAATGTAATACTTTCAATTGTGCAATGCAGACTAGAATGTTTGCAGTTTTTAGTTTTCCATAACATTAATATCTGGTATTTTCCTTTACCTTTGTATATGTTGAAAAAACTACACTGAAAAGGTTGAAATACTTTTTTTTCCATGTTCTGGAGAGAGGGGAGAGAATATGAACCAGAAGACATGCCCTTAATGTTCCATCTTTGCATTTTTAGGCTAGCACTGCAGTTTGCTTTTGCAACATTCATTTTATCATTTCCATCATTCAGTTATGTATACTTGCCTTTCAAAATCTGTGAAAAGTATTTAAAAAGAAAAGAGAAATTATTAGTATTTCAAAACCCTATTATAATAAATTTTCAAATATGTCAGACACATCTTTGTTAAAATTAAACCAAGGATTGGTTTTGAGCGAATAGCCCTATATCCTTACAGATGCTGTGGATGGATGCATCTAAGCTGCTTATTATATTGATGGGTTTTGCTGCTCTGCAGCAAATGAAAACAGGCAGCTGCTTCCTCCATCAAAGCAAAAAGCAGCCTGAGTTTTTATTAAACGAGTGTTCATTTCTTCTATTGCCAAAATTCTTACACAAAACAAAAGAGCAGTTTTAGCACATTATTGCTTAACTAGACATGAACAACTGACAGCAAGTGATAAGCCTGTCTGCTTTTCACAACTGGTAATCATTTTTGGAATAGATGTTTTAATATAGTTGAATATAAAATTTTGTAATTTACATCTACAATGGTAGGTAAATTTATAGATCCAGTTTGTTGCAGGAGAGTGAAGGCTATAATCACAAAAGGCTTGTTCCAGTGTTGTTTAATTTTTAATGACTATTTGAAAACTGGGTAAAGAAAACTAAATCAAATTCATTCATTTGAAAAAAGGTGTTAAAGACAATCATACAAGTAGGTTTGTACAGTTTGATGATTTTACATATAGCTGTACATTTACAGCTTTTACTTGTTACTGTATTTCCACATCAGTTCCACACAGCCTCTTAAGTTTGTGCTATAAGAGAAATTTGCAGATTGCAAACCATCCTGTTTCCCGCCTAGTCAGGAATAATAATAAGGATGAAAGTGAGAGAGATAGTGTTGAGGCCATTTTGCCCAGGCTGAAGATCTCAGCCAATGCTTATATATAGTTTTCAATGATCTGAATATCATAAATTCCATTTTAGATTGAGAGAAAGGCAAGGATTTGTATAAAACATATGTGGAGAGCAAAAAGTGGGGAGATGTTTTCCTTTTTATAGCCTCAATTTCTCTAGTATTCTTTTACCTTTTGAAACTCACTTGTGACGGTTCCTGCTGGGAAGGGGAATATTGTCCCTCTGGTATAGGCACAAATTTCTCCTCTTCACAGGACTTAAAGGAGGAGGTGGATGAGGGTGGACAGAATTGACATGTAGAAAAGTTCAGGTGCAAGCTGATACTGGTAAATACTGTTGAACACATTTGTTACAAAAAAAAACAAACCCTCATACAGTATATTTATCACCCAGCCCATTTAGCAAGTATATTTAGTCTAAAACTTTTAAAACTGGGCATTTAGTGTTAGACACCTGGGATCAGATTTTCAAAAGAGATCAACCCTCAGTAGCTGGCTTCCATTGTGAGTGTTGAGGCCTTGTGAAAATTTGCCTCCTACTTCCATATTTAAATACCTTAATGAAAGTGACCCCTCCTTCAGAGATGCCAAGCACCCACTTTTAACTTTCACTGTAGTCTAAATGTGGATGTAATGCCTGAATTTAGGCCCCTAGGTTTGAAAATTATGAATTAAAACATTGTAAACATTGACAAAACAACAACAGATGTTTAATCATTCCCTTCTCTACATTCCTGTCTACCTAATTTTACTATGCTGGTCAGACTCCTGTGTTTGGGCTAGCATAAAAGGGATTTTGTATGATAAACTTTCTTTCACTGACTCTAAAATTTTATGATATCTGAAAACTATTCATACCAGTAGTAAGTTGTTATATCTATTTGTCCTTTTTCAGATTCAGTCCACTGAAAGTGGGTACCTAGGCATCATGGATTAATGCACTAACCTTTCACTTACATTCCACTTTTATGTGCTATGTGACCTAATTAGCGAAAATGAAGACTTTTGATCCTATCATTGATCTCAGTACATATTTTTGCTGACATAACAAAATTGGAGAAGGGCTCAAACTTTGATGTTTGGGCAATGTTTAGAACTTGATCACTCTCCGTCCATTTTGTATTTAGCTCTCACCATGCTGTTCGTTCCCTACTTTGATGCTTTTTTTTTTTTTCATTAGTAAGTGAATTTAGTGCTAGTAAACGGAGGGACTGATAGCATTGGCTAAGGCCAGGCATAGGGCTAAGAGGCAGATGTCAGAGGATTTTTGGACTCACTGTGCAAACTCATCAGACATAGTCAATCATGAGAGGTAGTAATCTTTCCTCAAGAAAGGCCCAAGATAGTTATGTTAGGAGTGTTGCTCATCAGAAATGAGGTGCATTGACAAAACTGTGTGGGGAAACTTGATCATTCTCTGTCCATTTTGTATTTAGTTCTCACCATGCGGTTCATTCCCCACTTTCTTACTTTTTTTTTCATATGTAAGTGAATTTACTGTTCAGTAAACAGGGACTGATAGCATTGGCTAAGGCCAGGCATAGGGCTAAAAGGCATTCTGCAATTTTCTCTATACAACTCTGCCATTATATCTCAATCTTGACCTGCACTATCAGTTCTTCTCCAGTCCTAGATCTCTGTTAAGTATACTTTACACAGTCTCTTGCGCTAAATTGTGAGGCGGTGATGCCTAGCAAAAGGAGAGTGGAATGAGATCATCAAACTCATTTTCTATTGTGACCTATTGTAAACTAGGAGATGAATGTAAGGCAGGGTCTCTGGAGTTGAAAACAAAGAGTTAAACTTTTCATACCTTAAAAGTACCATTGTAAATATGTTACAATAAGAATAAAAGGACACAGTTGTAAATTACCTAGAATATAAGCATATTAGTAAGCAGACCCGTTTGTTTTTCTATATTTTTCTGCAGTTGAGGATAAAATGTATCTTGTAGCTGTTGTAAACCTAGGAATTACAGTGCATCTTCTTCCTTTTTGTGAATTTAGTGCACTTGAAAGGCACTGGATTGACAGCCCTGTAAACTGAAACCTTTTATCCACAGAATAGGTACTGCAGGCAGTAATAAAGTTTCCCTGTGTTGCCCCAGCAATATTCCTCAAACCTGATCTCTAGGGGTGAAAGAGTAGTTAATTCTCTGTGGCTCAATTCAATCCTTGGTACCTCAGATGAGATTACCAATACAGTTGCCAGTTAGTGTCAATAACGTTGGTAATTTTTATTGTGATACAGATACCTGTACACTATGGACTGGACTGAGATTGTTTGGTGTAGCTAGGAAGTGGCACAGAGTTGCTACAGTGACCCTATACCTCCCAAGGATTCTCCCTGTGCAGGGAGACATTCCAGCTAGCTGAATCAGCTGGGTTTATGACTCTTTTGTGCCAATGGAGTAGCCCAAAGAGGCATATTGTCTCCTGCTATACAGATGTATATGTAAATATACTGGATATTGTATACTGAGAGTATTCTAACAATATGCTACATTTTTGGAGAAGCTTTGTAACAGTTCTCAGTCTGTAAGTTTTCAAATGTGTGACACTAGTCTTTAATATAAGTTGTTAAGAACCAAATAAGGGACAAGTAAAAATAGTGGATGAAGGATCTTTTAAAAGTGTTGGATAATTCCTTTCAACTGAAAGTTTTCTGTAATCTCCCATTCATGGTTCATCATTTTTCATGCCAGTAACTGACTGTAATAGTGTAGGAACAACAGTAGGTTTGGTTTTGCCTGAAATGCTGATGACCCTCACAATGAGACTGAGTTGCAAGTATTCCTTTCAGGCCTGCTTTAAATTCCTATTAGGCCACATACCACTAAAGCTGCTAAAAGAGCTGCTGTGCTGAAGCAGAAGGAATTGAAGGCACCATTTCAGGGCACTGACTCTGCCATGGGTACTGTGGCAAAGGCAACTCCATTTGAGCATCCTTAGGGTAGCATGACTTCTTTAGCTGCTCTTTCTCTATAGGGAAGGAAGGATTTTTGTTGTCATTTAAGCACAGAACTGTGAATCAGGAAATGTGGGCTTTATTCCTAGCTTTGCCATAGACTTATTGTGAGACCTCCTTGAGCAAGTCACCTAATCTCTGTGCCTCAATTCTTCATCTGTAAAACAGGGATAATAGTACTCATGATTTCAAGGGATTCTTGTGAGCCTAAGTCCAGTAATGTTGGTGAGGTGCTCTGTTACGATGGTATGACAATGCGTGCTAGAGAAATATGTGCAAATAAAATAAACACTACGTCCTTCACCACCCCTCCCATCTAGTAATTAAGGTGCCAGTACAGTCATAATGAGCATTGTGGAGATACCTAGAGCCAGTAGTCCTGGCAGTGTAGTGCACCTCTTCCGGCAATCACTGCAAAAGAATCAGGGTGGAGTGGGAGCAATGGACTACTTTGCATCAGCAAGCCAAAGGAAGTTGCAATGTGCATAAAGGCAGCACAGCAGCTGTATTCCTGGGAATTCTGGGAGGCTTTGTGCTGAGGCACAGTCCCTCTCCTAAATCTCAAAGAGTACTGTACATCTACACCTTGACATGAAGGGGAGCTGTAAAGTCCAATAGAGCCATTGCTTATTTTTTCCTGCACAACTGTTCTGATGTGAAGAGGTGCAGTTATTCTCGTACATGCGAAGGTGTAAGTTTGTAAACAAGCATTTGCATGTGTAAATGCAGTAGTAATTGCACATCCAAATAGGTGCCCATCCAATTTTATGCATGTAAAATCAGAGGCATTTTTTTGTTAATTGTACCCAGATGTTTTTACAGTATTTTTGTATGAAACAAAACCCATATGCACATGTATGTGTATGTTTGTATAGCAGGAAATAATAGATAATATTTTTTGTCTCTGAAGAATTAGTGCTATATGCTAACTACTGTGGATTTTGACATTGAATTATAACAGAACTGCGCATTTGTTTTCTTTTTAAACAGAAACTATACTATTTTATAGTTTGACTATGTTACAAATGTAGGTCGCAATGTTGAAAAATGTAGGTCAGAATGAAAGAGTAGAAGGCAGAGTGCATACTCCTCCACCTGGATCTTTAAGCTTATCCCTTTTCTGAAAGCAGTCAAAGAGGCTTACTTCCTGTTCAGGCAAGAGAAGCTTTTCCTTTTACTAAAATTAACAAAGGTATTCTTGCTGCTGGCTTAGCTGGTAGCACAGTGTGCTTCCACACTTGAGATCTGGGTTCGTGAGAGACCTTCTGACTCTTGCTTCTTTAGCTGGCGGTATCTTGGATCATTATGGAGGTGATACTTTCCTCTAAGGGGGAGGAGAAAAGTGCAGTGTGTGTTGCTAGCAGCTGGTGATAGAATGGCACTTTTGTTTCAGAAGATGCTGTGTCCTTTCTCCCAGTGATGGGGTAAGTGGTGTATAAGCAGCTGCTGCCACGAGGAAGTAGGTATTAACACTGTGTGGTGGCAGGGCAAAGGAACTGATGTCCAATAGTAAAAGATTCGGTGAATACTTTGACTTCAGTCAGGATGTCTTTTCAATCAAAGCCACATCAAAGTGAGAATTTGGACAATGGGCGACAAGCTCAGACACTCAGGGCCCTCTAGTACAAAAACAAGTATTTTAAAGAGTCGTTTAGACTCAAGGTTTGCTATAAACAGTTTTTTTAATGTGGATTGTAGAGTATTACAAATGGTTTTGAATTAACCACTTATTCACTAAACACCAGAAACCACTGTTGTTGCTTGAGTCCACACTTACCAGTTGCAAACTGAAACATTCTTATATTATTCACTTAAATACTTAAATAGTTATTATATTCAATGTAAAATCTGTCATTTTAACATATTTCAATGCTCAAAAAAAACCAGAGAAAATCCTTTAGCATCCTTAGTGTACATATTGCTGAGAAATGGGTAATTGTGTATGAATACGTGATTTTAATTCTGATGTACAGGAGAAAAATAACAGATTTTCAGACACCATGTAAATCTAAATTACAGTGAACTGTAACATAATAATGTTCCTTCAATGCTTTTGGTAGGTATGTGAACCAACACTAATTAAAATATTAAATTTTACATATCTGATCTTTTTTTATTCAGAAATGGCTTACAAACTGTATATATAATACGCAAGGCAAGAGTAGTCAGCTGTGGGAAACTGAGGGTAGCAATTGAATGGACTGTGACGCTCTTGAGGATGACAATCAGGAAGCACAGTGATTTAAAGAAGGGGAAGTGTTGGCCAAGAACACCATGGGGCAAAACTCCATTCTTATAAAATGAGTTATGATATCTTTTATGACTCTGAAGAGCTGAAAGGATTTTTCAAAATATATGATCTGAAAAATCCACATACATAGTAAGTTTTATACTCAATTTATTTGTCTGGATCCTTCAGTAGGATGAAAAGACTAAGGCCTTGTCTACACTGCGCTGTTATGAGGACTACAGGACTACACCAAAGAGTTGTGCGCTAACTGTCCTGTATGGACTCTGCAGGCATGAACTAAAAAGTACCTAGTTCACGTTATGGTAGTTCTCTTTCCAATGGGGTTACATTAACGTGAACTAGATACCTTTCCATTCATGCCAGCAGCGTATGCACAGGGCAGGTAGAGTGCAACTCTTTGGCATGCTTTGTAAGTCACTCCCCACAGTCTGCACTGTGGTACTGTGTAGACAAGCTCTGAGTTTACCCTGCCAGTATTTGAATCTGTTTTAACATACTAGATAATGTGTATATGTACCACTGCCTTCTACTGGATAGAATATCAAACTTATTCAGATAGGTATGTGATTGTCTCTCTCTGTTGGCTGCAGCCCATCAAGGATATAAACCTCAATGTTAATATAGCTAATGGAGAGTCTCCTGTAGCTAAGAAACACTGTAAGTTAGCACCATCTTGTAGGTTTCCCATTGTGGGTTTATGTCTGATCTTGGTTATCTATTGATGTTGTAAGCTGCAAAGGGCATGGACTTGTGCCTTCCTTTGTGTCCTATATGTCACTGAGCCCGTTGTTTTGGTGCTTAAGAAATAATAGATGATAATAATTAATAACCCATGTTGTGGGGACCTTGGGTTTTTTTATTAGAAGGTTCAGAATTCAATTGCTATTAATGACCAAAAGTTCATACACGCTGTGCAAAATACCTGAAAATGTTGAAGTCTACATAGCTATGGAATCATTACAATTGGCATCTGATGGTTGGTTCTGAAATCTTCATTCTCCCATATCTGAGGTTTACTGCTTTGCCTGGCCTGGGAATATATAATATACTCTCTAATGAAAATGTGTATCACTGCATTCTGCTGATTGGAACTGGCCCACAGGGGACATATAAGGCCTATTACTCCAACAAGTAATGAATGTGTGGAATATGATGATCCTATGGTATGTGTAACCACAGAATTATTATGATGTGGTTACAACTGGTTGTTTCAAACTATTAAGACATTTGCTGGGGAGAATTACTGGGAGTTTGTAAGGGCAATATTACTTATTGTGTTTCCTTCTTCAGGACATTTCCTAGTTTCAGGGAACTTTGAAATGAGGAAATAGAAAAAGTTTATGCACTGTTGAAAAAATCATGAGTTGCTATTTGTTGAATAACCTTTTTACAGTCTCTAAGAACTGAGTAGGTGTTTTTGTTGAGAGTGGATCCCTTTTCTGGAAGTCTTATCCAAATAATAGGAACTTTGGGTCTTTCTACGTTTTTAATTTCAGGTGGATTATTTTCCAGTGTCACCCCACCTCTTTGCTTATGGATTATAGACTTTCACTGTAGTTCCATGAGATTGCAGTGTCACTTTTAGGGCTTGTGGGAGTGCACAAAACTTAGGCATAAACTTCCTCTTCCCATTCACTTCCCCAGCAGATAAGAGTATATGATCTATGAAGTTCTTAATTCCAAACAGGCATAGTTTGCTTCTGAAGCCTGGTCACTCTCATGGGAAGCTAGTAGGCCAGCCCAAGCTGTGACTTACAAATTGATATATAGGAGTGTTCTTTCACTACCAATAACAGGTGGAGGAAAAAACATACAAGTATAACTTTGCCACAGAGTCACTGCATATTTCATAACTGAATATAATTCAACTGAAGAAGTTAGAAGTTATTCTCTATTATTTTTGGATGTATCAATGGGAGTAGTGAATAGAAATTTGGAAATGATTTTACCTCCGTATAGCTTTGGTGAGACCAATATTGAAATATTGCATCCACTTGTAGTCTTCATGCCTTAAAAAGGAAATTGAAAAATGGAGAGAGTGCAGAAAAGAGCCACAGAGATGATTCAAGGACTGGATAAAATGCTTTACAGTGAGAGACTTAAAGAGCTCGATCTGTTTAGCTTATGAAATAGAAGATTGAAAGATGACTTGAGAATAGTGTATAAGTACCTTCGTGGGAGGAAATACAAGGTACTAAAGGACTCTTTAATCTAATGCAGAAAGGCATAATGAGAATCAGTGGCTGGAAGCTGAAGCCAGACAAACTCAGATTAAAAATTAGATATACACTTGGAACAGAGAGAATGATTAATCACTGAAGCAGACTATCAGGGAAATGGTGGATTCTTCATCTTTTGATGTCTTCATATCAAGTTGGGATGCCTTTCTGGAAGAACTGTTTTAGTCAAACAAGTTATTGGCTCAATACCGGGGGAACTGGATGAAATTGAATGGCCTGTGATATACAGGAGGTCAGACAATGATCTTATGGTCCCTTCTGGTCTTAAACTCTATGAATGTATTAATTTGTTGCCTACCAATGTCAAATATATGGTATAAAACTGATGTTTCTTAGAATTTGATTGTATTTAATATTTATAATGTTAATGCTGGTGCCTAATTTTTAAACAAGTTGACAGCTATGAATTAGCCTTGCCGATGTTCATATAAAGTCTGTTGCTGGGTATCTTAGACTTTGTCTACACTGGAACTTTGTTGGTAAAACTTTTGTCGTTCAAGAATGTTAAAAAAACACATGCTGAACAACAAAAGTTTTACCGATGAAAAGCGTCAGGGTGAACAGCGCTTTGTCAGCAAAGTGCTTTCCTGCTGACAAACCTACTGCCGCTTGTGTGGGGGTGGATGTTTTTTGACAAACAGCAGCTACACCGCGCGCCTTTTAGCGGCACGGCTAAAACAGCACAGCTGTGTCGCTAAAAGGTGAGTAGTGTAGACACAGCCTTAGAAGCATTTCTATTATAAGTCTTGTTCTTTTCTTTATTCTCTGATACTGTGGCATATTTTAAAAATAAAATAAAATAAATCCAGTAAAAGATCGGTTTGGTGCAGATCTAAAAAACAGCTATTAAATATTGACACCTTTTAGAAAGAATATCTATTCTAAAAAAGCAAATATCTTTATATTTTATAGGTATCTGGCCTTCTGAAGAGGTGCTAGCTTTTTACTGCCTCAAGCAAAATCAAATGTTCAGGTACACAGAATTGAACATAAAAGATGCCTTCCAATCCATTAGTTTTATTGTATTTACATGGTAAAGATTGCTATGATTTAAATCTTCAGATTAAATTTAAAAAGTTCAAGGTGAAAGCATGTTGCCTGTAACAAAGGATTTTGAGCTGCCTTTGGGTATTAATATTGCACAGCAAGCTTTTTGCTATATGTCAAAGACTTTTGATTTCCACTCAAGGCGTTTTATTCCACTTTGATTTTTGGGAAACAAAAGTGAAGCTCTAATCGATCATTACTGATTGTGAAGGTCAGGAAAAATAAAAGACACTCTTTAAACGGATTTCTGTTGGGAAAGTAAGCAAAGTATTATCTGATAAAATACATCATATTCATATTATGTAGTGATGCAGGTGTATCCCGTTTCTGTGTCATTCTGCATTTTATGTATTTAATTTTTCCCATATTTATATAACATGCCTATCAAACACTTGCTAGCCCTGTGTTCAGCGGAATCCCTGCAGTTCCATTGTACAGGACCAATGGGGTACGTTTTGGGTTGTAGGTGGAATCCACCTGTACACAAGCTCCCTACACAGTTGTGAACAACTGTTCTTTGAGGGTCAGGTGGAGACAGGCAGGAGCAAAGCTAATGGATTTATCACTGCTTATATTTACCAATCATTGACCCTGACGTTCATAAGGCCGTATAAGATCCGAGGAGGTTACTTCAGCCTTGATACTACAGTAGCAGCAATAGAGCTTCTCCATTCTGTTCCCCAGCCTTCCTCTGTCACTTGCCGCACAGAGTCACTTTTCCCCAATGCGTGGTTCAGCCAGCTACTTGTCCCACAGGTTGTCTGTTACTGATCCATGTTGCACACAAGGTACTGTGTTGTGCACTGTGGATCACTGTATTCCATTTTTAAAAAATCTGCCTCTATAAAAGTCCCTAAGTCTGGGTGTAGTACTTAGAGCTGCTGAGCAATCAAAACGTCCATTAAAGCCAATGTCAGTTTCACCTAGTCATCTCTTGTCAGGATCAGGCCTTCTGTGCAGTAAACTTAGAGTTGATAGGTTTTTCCATATAGGTTTTAATTTTCATTTTATAAAAATCACTGAATCTATATTTACTTGACTGACTGACTGGTTCCAAAAGAGCTATTAATCCACATCATGCATGTTTGAATAAGTGCTCTTATATATAAAAAAAATTCCCCTCTCACCCCTATGGGTGGTATGTGTCTTCCTCAACCTCGGGTCCTGTATCAGGGTTGGGAGTTTGAGGGTTCTGTGCAGTATCTTAGCTGTTCCTAGCACTGCACTCTTCTGGACAGAGAGCTCTGATGTTGTTCCTGGGATCTATTGGAGCCACTCACCCAGCTTAGGAGTTACAGCCTCGAGTGCTCCTACCACCACTGGGACCACTTTGGCCTTCACTTTCCACATCCTCTCTAGTTCCTCTTTCAGGCCCTGGTACTTCTCCAGCTTCTCATAGCCCGATACAAGGTCACCGCGCAGATGTTGAGGAACCAGACATTCTGACGATAAGTGGGCTACTGGACAAACCACATGACAAGACAGAGAATTGATGATGCTACTACAACAGTAAGACCTAATGTAAAGGCGATATAATGAACGTAATGAGGG
Organism: Chelonoidis abingdonii; assembly: GCF_003597395.2. Classification (NCBI taxonomy): domain Eukaryota; kingdom Metazoa; phylum Chordata; order Testudines; family Testudinidae; genus Chelonoidis; species Chelonoidis abingdonii. The sequence goes on from NC_133771.1 coordinate 182,213,729, forward strand.
GACTATGGGAGACAAAAGACTACATCACACTACTGAAAACAGCTAGTTACCCATCTTCAACACAATAAAGGAAGCTGCGTCTCACAGGCTTGAGATAGAACCAACTCCACATTACATCCCAGACCAAGAAGACTGAAAGAACATGGATGTGCAGCCACACACTGAAGCTGAAACTTCACTGCCACCCCTCGCATGCAGAGCACAGCAGCTATATGAGCCATTAAGATCCATGGAGAACTAGCTAGTTCAATCCTCAGAGACCGATTACCCAAGGTCAGTGGAGAAGTACCATTCTGATAGATGTTAAGAAGATGCCAAAGAGCCCTCGATTGACAATCCCTACTACCACCATAACCAAACCAATGAACTGTAACGTACAGCCTCTATAATCCTGTGAGATGCTTGCTACACGATAAGACAGAACACATATGTACCTCACCCTCGGAAATGAGGTGGAGTAGATCAAGGCGATCGGAGAAGAAGTTTCAGCTGGTGATACTACCAAGAAGGGTGTTAGAGATTAGGAATAGACTTCAGCTACTGAAAAAAATACAAGGCCTGACTTCCATCGAAGCCCTACGAGACTGCTAATCAAAGGCTCACAAGCACTGTAGCTACAGGCTAAGGAGACACAACTAGAGAGCAGGGCCAAAAAAGTAAATGCCTGTTTCTCCAAAGAACATCCAAGATGTATTCCATCAGTTGCAACAACACATAACAGCAGACCCCAGCAGCGAAGACTGAACCATGTACTGGAGACATATGGAGAAATGAGAGGACTCATAACACCAGTGGCCCGATACAAGGTCACCGCGCAGATGTTGAGGAACCAGACATTCTGACGATAAGTGGGCTACTGGACAAACCATCATGGACAAACAGAGAATTGATGATGCTACTAACAGTAAGACTAACTGTAAGAGGCGATATAATGAACGTAATGAGGGGACTATGGATGACAAAGACTACATCCACTTAACTGAAAACAGCTAGTTACCAATGCTTCAACACAATAAAAGGAAGCTGCCTCACAGGCTTGAGATAGCACCAACTCCACATTACATCCCAGACTCAAGAAGACCTGAAAGAACAGTGATGGCAGCCCACCTGAAGCTGAAACTTCACTGCCACCCCTCATGCAGAGCACAGCCAGCGATATGACGCCATAGATACATGGAGACTAGCTATTCAATCCTCAGAGACCGATTACCAAGGCTCAGTGGAGAAGTACCGTATCTGATAGATTTAAGAAGATGCCAAAGAGCCCTCGATTGACAATCCCTACTACCACCATAACTTCAAACCAATGAACGTAACGCTACAGCCTCTATAATCCTGGAGACTGCTGGCTACACGATAAGACAGAACACATATTACCCACCCCGGACAATGAGGTGGAGATAGATCAAGCGACTCGGAGAAGAAGTTTCAGCTGGTGATACTACAGAGGGTGTAGAGATTAGGAATAAGACTTCGCTACTGAAAAAAAATACAAGGGCCTGACTTCCATCCGAAGCCCTAGAGACTGCTATCAAAGGACTCACAAGCACTGCAAAGCTCCAGGCTAAGGAGACACAACTAGATGAAGCATGGCCAAAAAAGTAAATGCTGTATTCTCCCAAAGAAACATCCAAGATGTATTCCAATGCAGTGCACAACACGATAACAGCAGACCACCAGCAGCGAACACTGAACAGTACTGGAATATGGGAGAAAGAGAGGACTCATAACACCAGTG
>NC_133771.1:182216453-182266453 GCF_003597395.2 Chelonoidis abingdonii
GGCGACGTCCGAGCCGGCATGACTCTCCTAGTTCATGTCACTCTCATATTTGAGGTAGGCAGGTGAAGCGTTAGGGGGTCTTTTGCCCAAGGACCCCTACTGGAAAGTTGGGTACCAACCGGGATTTGAACCCGGTCTCTCGTATCAAAGGGCGGTCTCCCGTATCAAAGGGCAGCGCTCTTAACCACTACGCTATCCAGTCATAAATATATAAAAAAAAGACATTTACATTATTGGTTCAATACTACCCTTTTTAAAAATTAATTGGGTACATACTGGATTGTAATTGCTCCAAAGGATAATAACTATTAAATGCGAAATGTGGATTGTATGTTTTTTCATTAAACACTACCTGTTTAAAACCCTAAACCTAAAGAGAAAAAGTGAGAAAATAATCTTATAAGATTAAAATTAAATTTAAAACATTCTTATAAGATTTTATAGAAACAATGAAATACAAATACATTCAGAGTCTAAGCTGCAGACCTTCTCTATTTTTAATTCTACTTATTGTGTTTAGGCATTGTTTGGGCTCCCAAATATGTTTATATTTTATAGAGTGATGTTTACATCACTTCCATAAAACCAGTGGTCTTTATGCAAGTGAAGTGTGCAGGATCTAAGGGAAACAAATCCATCCCATTCCCAGATTGGGTGCCAGTGTGTGGGAATGCAACAGAGAGAGCTATCTGGGCTGGACTAGAGGACACAGTCCCTAAAAATCACTTGTACTGTCTATTGGAAAATTATTTTTTCCCACCAAAAAAAATTGAATTAAAACAAATTTCTTTTTGTTGTTTTCATCAAAAAATTTCCAGTTTTTCATTTTTCAACAAAAATATCAATTTAATTCAAAAGCCATTTTCTGTCAAAAATGTTTCAGTGGAAGATTTTCTACCAGCTATAATCACTTGCCATAGGTGTAATTGGAAATCTCATGATCGCACCCTCAACACTGCCCTATATGCTGGCCTAGGTGATGGCAGCGCGCAGTCACCCCCCCCCCCGTCCCCCTCGCCAGCATGCCATAGGTTTGGAGACAGCGCTAATGTGAACATTCTATTGATGGCTCCCCCCATGCAGCTCCCATCATGCGGGGTCTCCACACTAAAGTATATTTCATCCATATAGATAGCACATATGTTGTTATTATTGGTAATGCCGGTGCACAATAGGCTAATTTAAGAACAGCATGTCACAGCAGATATTTAGCCTTAACTCTGAGTTCTCTTGCTTTTCTGGGTTCAGATTAGTTCTTGACATTACCTTACCTTAGTTTTCAGTGGTTTAACTGTACATTGTTTGAGTATTGTTTGTATATCACTTGCAATTTAAGTGCTACTTGAGAAATCTAAATACTTCACATGTATGGTATGTGGCTTGTTTTAAAATTTGTTGTATTTTTTTTTCAAAATATAAAGAATTTACTAGATAAAGCTGTATGTCTATATATAGATATAAATAATATTCATTTCCCCATTTACTTGTCTAACTGTTTTTGAAAGAATGAATGTGGATTAACAATGTTATCCTTTCCTAACAATTATCTTTCGCTACTCTAGCTAGTTTAGTTCTAAAAGACAGCGCCATTGACAAGGGGAAAAAAGGGAACCTTCTCAGATTTTTCAGCTCAGCGGTGGTAATGTTGCACTGAACACTAATGAGGGAACCCCTACTGATTTGCCTGCTTTGTGACTTTTCTTTTTCATAATTATTTTTAAAACGCAAACGACATGAGGTAGCCTAGTCGTGTCTCTACAACTTCCTGGTAGCTCAGTTCGTACTGCAGATGGCAATTTGTTCTTGTAACATATATGTCTCTCTGACCATTTTCATCTAATTTGTATGGGTTCTACCATTTCCTTTCTCTTTTTCAGGGACCTTGCTGTGTGTGAGCTAGGGGGTGGCATGACATGCTTGGCTGGGCTCATGGTAGGTCTTTTCTCAATTCCAATCCCATTCAGAGGGAGGAACAAAAGAAAAAATGTTCCAGTGCCTCCAACTGCTGGGTCAGAGAACTGTCAACTGCATCAGCTGCAGTCAAGCTGCAGAGTCTTGAGAGACCTTCTAGATTGACTTGCTTTCGTATCATATTGATTTTATGGTTGCCTCGATGAGCAGAAACATTTTACCTCAGTGTAGTCAATATCTCTTGTTGTGACATTCCAGGCTACGTACGGTCTGTCTTTCATTGCCATAGCTGAAGCATTTTTTTTTTTCAGATTATAGTCCCATTTGCTAAGATACAGGAATAGCCTGGCGAATCACAGTTGGAGCACCATGATATAGCTGCTAATGTTTTGCCTGCATTATTACACCAACAAACATGATCCAGAGCTCTCAGTAATTAGATTCTTTTGAATTAGATTGGCCATTCAGGAGCGTCGTTCACCATTCTCTGGGTTCTGAGTCATGTATTCAGGAGATATTATGTAGCAGTGCAGTGCATTAGACAAGTTTTTATGTCTCTACAAATAAAAGCATATTGTTACACTGATTGGCATTTGACAAACCTGTCGCTCTTATACAATGTGTCGAGGTTACAGCCCAATGTGCGAGCATGTCAAAGCTCACAAAAAAATTACCCTTACAAAGCCATCTGCCTGCAATGCAAAGTTATATGAAGGGCATCAAGCAGTCAGACAGAAGCAAGCTGAAAGGCAGAGTGACAGCCTTGTATGATGGCTCTACTAGATAAACAGAAGCCCGCAAATGAAAGCCTCTCAGAATACCATCATCCGCTGTCACAATGCAATTACGGAACAGAATGATAGCAAGATAGAGGCTCCCGCAAATGGAATGATAAAAGTATTGACTGATTTGATTGAATGATTAAAATAATGCAGACATAAAATGAAAAAAGATTGAAGATTGTTACAGAGAAATAGGTGAGGAAGCATGATACTGAAGGCTTGTCACTCCTGTCTTCACTTCCACACAGACAAGCATATTTGCTCATTGTTTGCTGTGCTCTTTTTTTCAGGTTGCTATTTCTGCAGATGTCAAAGAAGTTCTGTTAACTGATGGAAATGAAAAGGCCATCAAAAGTATCCTTATTCAGATAGAAAACTGGTTTGTTGTGCTCATTCCTTTTTTACTGGCTGAGTAACAATCGATATAAAGAAAAACAGCATGGGGTATATTAAAAAAAAACGTCGCCACCATGAGTAATTAAAAAACAGAAAGATATAACATTTCTTGAACGAAACTAAAATTTTTCCTGTAATAAATTCCACACTTTCTTCTTGGATTAAAAAAAAGTATATGTTGGTAGAGAGAAAGCAGCAAGTACAGTGATATATATTTGTCTAATGGTTAAGTGTTCAGAGAATCCATTTTTTTATGTTCTGTGTTATAGGAAGTACAGCAGTAAACCATATAATTAACTCCCTCTCGACATATATTTTTTTTGCTAGATTTTTTGTACCAAACCTGCTTTCATATATTAACCATTGACAAAATGTCCAATATAGATATATTTTCACAGTATTTACAGCATATACTATTACATGCACAGTGCTATTATTACAACTAACTTATAACTACCTATAAATTATCTACATACTGTGTTTAATCAATTATCAGTTTGGCATTATTTATATTAATGTAGGGTTATAAAAACCACTCTCTCCTCTCTGTACTATTTTATTATATTTCTTATATTATATTAGAATAAAACATTATTATGCCATACTAATATGTACACAGAATTCAGAAAATTGAACTGTCCTTTGGCTAAGTGAGAGAGAAAGTGAGCATGATTTGTGGCCACATTATATATCTATAATAGTACAGGAACTGATGTATATAGTGAATATTGATACCTGTTAGAAACTGAGAGGAAAAAGTGGAAGGTATCTGTGCTTTTTTTTTTCCTTGGTGGTCTTTAAATTTGCCTTTGCAGGAAGAGTAGTTGTTCAGTTTTTGGCCACTGCAGTGTCACAATGCTTTAGATTTATGATTTGTATGTATGTGAACACTAGCATAATGAGTACTTAATGAAAAAATAAGTTAAACTCTGTTGTGGATTATTTTAAAAAATGAAATTTGCAATTATGTAAGGTTGTTAAATCAAGAGACATGGCAGTGCAAGAATATTAGCTAGCAGCCTTTAGAAACACTTATGTTCTCAGAGGTAACTCAGCCAGCTATAATTGCCTAAAATACTTCAACAATTTCATGGAGAATAACAGCCAATCACAAAACATTTCATTTACAACTTGAAAAATGCTCCATAAAAATGCCCCTTTTCTCAAAAATGTAGGGTTTTAGTTATGATTCTGAGATTGTTTCTAAATTCCAAACGTTTACATTAGTGACTTGATGCTGGGCAATTGCATTGTCCTGTGTCATTTCATGTAACTAAATTATATCACACCTCTAGCCATGTGTCATTATGGAAATAAAAAATATGAGGGGGAAAAAGCTTTTCAAACCAACATAGCAAAATAAGTTGATGTTTGACAAAAGTATGGCTATTTAACAAAAAGGACCTTTTACCATAAAGAGTTTCAGTCTGGGTTTCGTAATCATTGTGTCAGCAAATATCTCATGTAACAGATCCTATAAGCACATCTGAATTTCTACGAAATTGTTGAAGTCTTCTGCATCAAGGGTATGAACTGATATGTGCTAAAAACATTCACTCATTGCATTGAATTAAACGATCAAAATGTTTTTTGTTCCTCAAAAGGATAACAGTTAGTATCACCTAATTAAAAAAGTTAAGTGCCTACAGGTTTTTTTTGGAAATACCTTATGCTTCCTAAAATCCTGCAAGAAGTCTTAAAGTCTGTAGTGATTCTGTTAGCCTTTCAGAGAAGTGTTGCTGAAAGTTTCAAAAAAAATCCCGCCCTCCTTCTCCTGCCCCATTTTAACATTTGGTACTCTGGAGCTCAACGTTCAAAGTGCTCCTATTGTACTGCATTTTACAATTTATGTTGCATATTATGTGTTTTAATAGACTTCATTGATAGTTTTATGTTCTGTCATATGGTAATTTTATTTTTCCATCCTTTGCTATAGTAACTAACTATAAAACAGTTATAGACAAAATTCTGATCTGTTACATCCATGTCTGCCCCACTGAAATCAGAGGATTTCTATTGGAGTAACTGAGAACAAAATCTAGCCCCAAATGTCCCAAATTTCCAAAAGTAATGATTTATTTCTAATCACTTTTATGATAGTTTTGGCATATTTTAGTAATTTATTGTACCAAATTATATTAGGATTGCTAAATTATTGTTTTCTTTTCTGGATTCTGCCCTTCAGGAATAGTTAATGTCTAGTATTTTGTTTTATTATTGAGGTGGTATTGATTAAAATAACCTTATTTTAAAAATTACTGTTTACATCTTCCCTTTACATTTCTTAGGAATTTTAAATTACATGGCAGTCATACTATAATATCCAAAAATTACTTTCCAAAAAGTAAAAGTGGTTGTCAACAAAAAGAATAAAAATCACTGTCAGAAACCAGGAAATCACCAAGCAAGCCTGCTAATTATTCCTAATGGGCAAGATGAGCACATTAAGAAACAAATGAATACATCAGTGAAATGTAATTGAAAATCGACCTGGCAATAGTGCATTGCATCTGAGTATCTGCCTTTGTATTATCATCATCATCATAATTATTGTTGTTGTTGTTATTGCAATTCAGTGAGCGTAACTAACTGCCTTGCTTTGTGTATTCTTAAGCTTTTGAGGATCTGACTTTTCTTTTAATTTTTGACACCATTCATATTATTTTCCAAACTGTGACATGTCTGTTTTTGGCTGGTAGATGAGAAATTCACTCTGTATATTGTGAATGCCTATATTATGATAGTATATTCATATGTTATTAGACTATTACATGACTAACTTCCTTAATGAAACAAAGGTGTTGGTCTGTCACTCTTCACCATACATGTACATTTGAAAATATATAAAAATATATTTAAAGTGATAAATGAGCTTAAGACATGAGGTGCTAAGAACTTTTAAAATCCTAAATGATCCTCTGACATATGCAATTAACTCATTTAAAAGCTTTCATCCATTGTGCTTATCACAGGTAGCTCTAAATTGTGTAATAGATAATAACATATAGTTATATGGAGAATCTGGGTACAACCTGGTGATGTAAAGATAGATTTCCTTGCTTTTGTCGGCTTCAGTCATAAGTTATTATGAGTGTATTTGTCTAATTTAAGTTTTTTTTTAATTCTATAAATAAAGATAATATAAAAAGGGAAAAGATTAGATTTTTCAAGGGAGAATTAAAAATGGACCTGAACTGGGTCATTGTATCTAAGCCCCTTTTTAAACTTTGGGTGTAATATTGATCTCAATCTGTATTTTGCAGCTTGAGTCATATCTCTATGAGGGATCCAAACCAGAACACCAAATGTGAACTCCCTAAAACACTGGGGAAGTTCAGAATCAGCTCAGAATTTCCAGATCCACAGATCAGGCCCATTTCTAAGAAAAATAGCCAGCTGATTCATTAACATAATGTACCTTCCAGTTTACCTCTATTTCTCACTGTGCACTGATGACATGAACTACTCTATCTAGAATTGTGTGACAAGCCTTAGTGCCTGAAAGTATCAGTAATATAAAGTGCTGACACAGTACACTGTAATAATGACCATTACAACAATAAATAATAATAAAGTGTGTGGATCTCTCAACAATCATGATAAATCTAGATTATAAAGGCCAAGTTCAACCTGAATGCCTTAAGATATAGGTTTGTATATGTATTTAAAATACATAATGTTAAAATGTTTACTAAAATTATTAATAGTTTTTTTCAGAATTATATAATTTATCTGCACTGAGGCTAATTTATCAGCTTTTACTAACAAAATAACACGTTCTGCTTATAAGATTAGCTCTTCTTTTGCTCTACAGGTACATGCTGTACCTCATGGGTTTCCATTGAATGCCATGGAAACACTTCAAAAGGTGTGTCCAGAGTGTGGAGAAGTTAATTTAAAACACTTTTCAGTCAACAATTTTTTAATTTTCTGTTACACAAAATAAATGTCAATTGTCTTTACTTCCACATTATTCACTTAGAGGTTTTTCCTAAAATATCTATTCCTGAATAGTCAGTATCCTTAGGTAGGTTAATTATGTAATTTCAATTAAGTGAAATAAGGGGACATGTTAGTCACTTTTGAATTATCAAAACATAGCATTATTTAATTTGCATGCAAGAAAGTTCACACTGAAAAAGTCAACTACACATGTGAACTTCAGTAACATCTTTCTTTAGTACCACTGATGGATTTTCTCTACTTTCTTCCGTGACATAAGAATGGGTATATAGCCCAGTATTCTGTCTCCGACAGTGGCCGTGACACTTATTGCTCACAACAAACCAGAAACTCCACTGAGTATAGTCACTGGGCTCCTGCTGAATGCTACATTTCACACAGACCATCACAGCCAGAAGCCAAATGCCTGGGTGTTGTTTCAGAGAGGAATTCAATACCTTGAGCTCCTGAAGTGTCTGCCCAGTGAGCTACTTGCACATATCAACTAAACGAGGTAAAAAAGCCATGCAAAATAAACAGCACATCATCTGTTGTGCTGACTGGTCTGTGTCCATACTGTGTATCCCAAGAGGCATTGTGGATGTGCTGCTGCTGCTTCCTTTTTTGTTTTTTGTTTTTGTTTTAAACTAGTAGTTAGCTTTAAAAATACATAAGGACTAAAAGACCTTTGTTTCAAACAACCCACAAAAAGGATAGATGATAGACATGGATAAATTTGGTGAGTTACTGGCTAGGAGTATCAAAGTTCTTCTGCAGTAGCACTGTATATTCATTACTTCTAAAAAGACTCACTATGAACACAGATTATGGAAGACCTAATAGGTAAAACAAGCTATGAAGACATTAACAATTAGGGTGGGGGGAGTACTTTTGATTAAATCATTATTTTTATGCTAATTTTATGGATGATTCTTAACAAGTATGTTACAGATGTAAATGACATCATCATCAGAAATCAAAATGCAGGAATATTTAAGGCTCAGACTGTATCTAGCAGGTAAGATATTTTAAAAGCTGATGATGAATTGTCTGTATAAAATTATACTGTGAAGTGTATGCAGAAATGTGAGTTATAATATCTCTATTGGCAAGAAAGATAACTGTACAGTATCAGTTATCCAGATTAGTAATTTGCAGTTCATGGGGAAGGAATTTATTAAACTAAAGAAAGCATCTAGTCCTGAATTCCGATAACATACCGCTATTTGGGACTAGATTGTGTCCTTTAATTTAAGGAATTATACTCCTGGGAGTAAAATAAATAATGAATCATAACATCTGGATGGTGGTCCCAAAGTTACATGTGGCCCTCACCTGTGATCAGTCTTAGCAAAGAGCAATTATACATGGATAATACAGTACAGTTTTTGCTGACTGCATTTATGTGCATGTTTGTGTTTCCAGGTATGCTGAGAACTCTGGTAAAAAATCTGAATTGAAATTGGGATAATCCATAAAATATATTTATCTGAACTTAATTGCTTTTTGACCTTGAGAGTAAAATATAATTAATCTTGGCCACGTGTGACATATACTATATTTCTTCTTTTAATTTTTTTTAAATATGCAGTATGTCTTTCAGCATTAGAAAGCTGTTCACTGCTTGGTTGAAAACTGGGTAGTTGTGAGGTATCGTGGTCAGTTGTACTGAATGTGGGATGAGGAGTAAGGGTTAACATTTTCAAAAGCACCTAAATCACCGAAGAGCCTATGCCTTATTTTCAAAAGACTCCTCCTCACTCCTACTGAAAGTTATTGGGACTTAGGTTCCTATGGGTACGTCTATACTAGCTGTCAGATCGGTGGTTAGTGGTAGATCTAGTAGACACGATAAATCGATCCCCGATTGCTCTGTCATTGACTCCTGTACTCCACTGCAGTGAGAGGCAGAGTTGACAGGGGAGCGGCGGCAGTCGACCCAGCGCCATGAGAATGAGAGGTAAGTCGACCAAAGATACGTTAACTTCAGCTACGCTATTCTCCTGGCTGAAGTTGCATATATTAGGTCGACACACACCCCAGACACATACACGCACACACACCCCCGTGTTGACCAGGCCTGAGTGACTTTGATGTTGTTAAAAATTTTACTCCAGGAATTCTGCTATTCTGATCTTGGCTATGCCAATTCTGCTGACAGGTCTTAAACTCTCTGCCTCATTTTCCCTTACTTTATCAAATGTGGGTGGTATTTACTTACCTGACAGAAGTATTCTGAGGATTAGCTAAAATACTTACAACATTTTGATGTATGTCCTTACAAAATTGCTAGATAATGTTTGGCACAATTAAAGAACTAGGGGTGAAATCCTGGTTTTTCTTCAAGTGCTTGCTCATGTCTATTCCATGCTAGATGTGTGCACACTGCATGCACAATTGCTGGAGTTTTTTCCCTCAGTGGTATCCATAGGGCTGGCTCTAGGCTCTCAGTTCCTTCTTACCACCCATGACGGTTGCTGGAAAGATCCTTCTTGCTGTGGCAAGGTTTTCTTTTCCAGTGGTTGGACTTTCTTGGTCATATTCTGTATAGTTATTATAGTTAGTGTATATAGTTCTTAGAGTTAGTGTTTATAGTAGTGTTAATATTTGTCCCTGTTTTCGAGGGACTTTTCACCCCCAGGGCTGGGCATGCCCTGGTCCCCGGGCTTCAAGCTGTGTACCTCTTGCAGCAAGCCAGTGGCAGTTAGTGACCTGCACACTAGCTGTCTAAAGTGTCTGAGGGTTTCTCACATCAAAGAGAAGTGCCAGATCTGCAGGGCCTTCATACCCTGTACCAAAAAGGACAGGAATATTCAACTGAAAGCCTTTCTTTTGGAGGCAGGCCTCACACTAGCCTCGGAGTTGAGCTGCTCGAAATCAGTGTCGAATATTTCGGCATTTGTGCAGAGTGCTCCTCTAGCACCACGTTCTTCCCAGCACCGTTCTCTGTCCCTGGTGCCAAGGAAGAAACATAAGAAACAGTGCACCAAGAAAGGACGTTCTTCGGTGCCAAAGACTGACAAGCAGGGAAGGACTGGCATGGTTAGACCCATGTTGGACCACTCGTCCTCCCCTGAGCCACTGATGGCTCCACAGACTCTGCCTAGAGTGTCAAGTCCAGTACAGCACCTGCCACCTACTCCCGGGAGCAGCTGTGGGGCCAGATGGTTGCTGGCCTCCTCAACACTGGAGGCCTTTTAGGCAGAGAAGTATCTGCTGTCTTTCTCAATCCTGCTGACCCCTCAAGGACCCTCACCAGCTAAGGCGACTGAATTAGAAAGGAACAAGGTCCAGCAGGCCTCTTCTGGTGCAGGCCTTCTCCTCATCGTCCTTGGATGAGGTGGTTGCAGGCCCTAGTACCCTGCTCCCTCAAGACGACTTCATGGCCCACCAGACCCTCCTGAAAAGAGTCATGGCGAACTTGGGTCTGGAAGTGAAAGAGCTTAAGGGGTTGGCGCACAGCCTGATCGACATCCTGGCTGCTGCTGCTCCCTCCAGAGTAGCGTTATCCAGAAATGAAACAGTTTTGGGGCCTGTTAAGTTACTGTGGCAGACCCCTTCTTTTCTGCCCCCTCACCTCAAAGAGGGCAGAGAAGAAATACTATGTTCTGGCAAGCGGTTTTGACTACCTTTCCTCACACCCTCCCACAGGATCTCTGGTGGCATTTATGGTGAATGAGTGGGAAAGAAGAGACAGTCGAGTGTTAACATCAAAAATAAAGAAGCTAAGAGACTAGACCTGCTTGGATGGAAGGTTTATTCAACGGGCAGTCTCTAACTATGTATCTCCAACCAGCAGGCTGTATTGGAGTGGTACAATTTTAATCTCTGGGACTCGCTGTCCAAATTTAAAGACTCCCACTCACAGGAATCGAGGCAGGAATTTGTGGCCATCTTAGAGGAGGGAAAGACTGTGTCCAGGATCTCCCATCAGGCGACTCTGGATGCGGCCAACTCGGCAGCCACGACTAAGGCATCAGCACTCACCATTAGGTGCTGTTTGTGGCTGCAGTTGTCTGGCTTTCCTCACAAGGTTCAGCAGTCCATCCAGGACCACCCTTTTCAGGGCTTCTCCCTGTTTTCAGATCAGACAGACTCGAAGCTCCACGGTTTCAAGGACGAAAACTATACTTCATTCCTTTACATGCTACTAGTCTCCAGGAAGCATTCCTGGCCCTAGCAACCTCCCAGGCTTGTGGCATCTCCCAGGTAGGAGCCCTACAAAAAAATGAAAAAGATTATAAAAAATGACAACCCACCCCCCACCTACGTCTGCCTCCTGGTTGGGTTCTCAAAGATATGCCAGTGGGTCCAGGCAGGCCTTCTGAAGGTATGCCCGACTGCATTATACCAGTCTTAGTTCTGGATCCGTCTACTCTTTTGTTTTTGTACCACCTGTTGCCCTCCAGCTCAGTGTGGTTGTATATAACACAGACCATTGGGTACTGACAACTAACAGTCAGTTACACTCTTCAGTTTTCATCCAGCTCCCATGCCCCTGTCCCTCTTCAGGGACCCTTCTCACAAGCAGCTTCTCATCTAAAAGATGCAAGCTCTCCTAGGTTTGAATTTCATGGAGGAGGTTCTTTGAGACTGAAGAGGGAAGGGGGTTTACACCCAATATTTCCTAGTCCCAAAGGCCATGGGACCGGGGGTAGTGGGGAGGCTACAGCCCATCCTGGACCTGTGTTTTCTCAACAAATATCTCAAGAAACTGAGGTTCCGTATGGTCTCTTTGGTCCATCATTTCCTCTCTGGATCCAAGAGACTGGTACACTACCCTTGCCTTAAAGGATGCCTATCTTCTGCGGTCATAGAAGATTTCTCAGGTTCGTAATGGGGCAACGCCACTACCAATTCACTGCTCTTTCCTTCGGTCTATCGGCAACCCCATCGGTCTTCACAAAATGTATGGTGGTGGTGGCAGCCTTCCTCGGGCATTGAGGTGTGCGAGTCTACCCGTACCTCAACAACCATCTGATCAAAGATCAGTTGCAGGCTCAGGTGCAGCACAGCATCAGCACAGTACAGGCCACCTTCCAGATGCTTGATCTGTTGATAAATGAGGAGAAGTCGACCCTGGCCCCGGTTCAGAGAATAGAGTTCATCGGGGCAGTGCTTGATTCAGCCCAGGCCAAAGCCTGCCTACTGGAAACCTGTTTCCGAGCTGTGTTGAATCTGAGTTCCAAGGTCACAGTCCACTCACTAGTGACTGCTTGGGTCTGCCTCAAGTTGCTGGGTCACATGGTGCATGGTGCAGCATGCAAGGCTAGCCTCAGACCCTTTCAGCTGTGGCTGGCGTAAGTCTACTCCCTAAGCAGACACTGCCTGGACTGGATACTCACGATTCTGACTCCGGTCCTTGCCTCACTGACCTGGTGGAGAGACCCAGGATCCATAATGAAAGAAATACCCTTTGCTGCCCCTCATACCTTGGTAACCTTAGTCTCAGATGCATCAGACCTGGGGTGACGAGCCCACCTCAGCAGTCTGAGGACTCAGTGCCCAGAAAGAACTCTCCCTGCATATAAATGTCAGGGAACGCTGGGCAATATGCTTGGCTTGCCAGGTCTTCATTCCCCAGATCTCAGGCATAGTGGTGCAGGTCTTGACAGACAACACAGCATCAATATTTTGTATCAAAAAGCAGGGAGGGACTCTCATAGGTATGTGAAGCTGTGATTCTCCTTACTGTCCTCTGACATGGAGCGGTAGGGGTAAGGATGCAGCACATGATGCTATGTGGAATGTTAGGGGGATGTAGGGGGCTGCTAAACTGAAGTTCTCCATTAACTACCAAGGGAGGAGAGCCTGTGATTATTGGATCTGAAGATCAACAAGAGTGTGCAGTATCTGTGTTTACTGCCTGAGCCCCATAATGTCTTGGTGCATCTCTTGCTCTGACTCTTGAACCTTTCTCCTGTTAGATCTTTCCTTCTTCATGCTGCATGCCATATTCACCCTCCAGGTTCTCTATTCGCAGTCTGATGCAGCACTGATTTGCAGGATCTCACTGAACTTCTTGTCCCTTGTCCACACACTCAGCAGCTGCAAATAAAACACACACATATATCACTGGATTTCCAATCATGACAGAAAGGGAAAGATAAGTTTCTTTCCTTATTTCAAGAAAAAATTTAAATCAGACATGCTTTTAGACACCTCCGCTTTGGAGCATCTCTGCACATCACCATTCTCCAGTGCCAGCCGTGGTGAATATGGCCTGCCAGAGGAGGTGGGGGAAAATGAGGAGGGAATTTTTCAGTTGCATGAAACAATGAAATTTCAGCTCTTATTTCCATGAGTAAAGAACATAAGAACGGCCATATTGGGTTAGACCAATGATCTATCTAGCCTAGTATCCTGTCTTCCGACTGTGGTCAGTGCCAGATTCTTCGAAGGGAATGAACAGAACAGGGAAATTATCTATCCCCAGTTGTCCAGTCCCAGTATCTGGCAATCAGAGCATGCAGTTGCATCCCTCACTATTGATGGACTTATCCTCCATAAAGTTATCGAATTATTTTTTGAACCCAGTTATAATTTTAGCCTTCACAACATCCCCTGGCAATAAGTTCCACAGGTAGACTTCCTTTTATTTGTTTTAAACCAACTGCCTATTAATTTCATTAGGTGACCCTTGGTTCTTGTGTTATGTAAAGGAGTAAATTATGCTTTCATATTCACTTTCTCCACACCATTTGTGATTTTATAGACCTCTACTATATCCCCCCCTTAACTGTCTCTTTTCCAAATTGAACAGTCCCAGTCTTTTAATCTCTCCTTATATGGAAGCTTTTCCATATCCTTAATAATTTTTGTTGCCCTTCTCTGTACTTTTTCCATTTCTAATATATCTTTTTTGCGATGGGGTGACCAGAACTACACACAGTATGCAATGCATGGGCATACCATGGATTTATATAGTGGTATTATTATATTTATATCTTATTATTTATCCCTTTCCTAAAGGTTCCTAACATTCTGTTAGGTTTTCTGACTGATGCCGCATGGTGAGTGGATGTTTTCAGAGAACTATCCAAAATGACTCCAAGATCTCTTTTTTGAGTGGTAACAGCTAATTTTAGGCCCCATCATTTTGTATGAATAATTGTCATTTCGTTTTCCAGTGCACATTACTTTGCATTTATCAACACTGATTTTCATCTGCCATTTTGTTGCCCAGTCACCCAGTTTTGTGAGATCCCTTTGTAATTCTTTGCAGTCTGCTTTGGACTTCACTATCTTGAGTAACTTTATATCATCTCCATGCTTTGCCGCCTCACTGTTTACCTGTTTTTCCAGATCATTTATGAGTATGTTGGACCGCACTGGTCCCAGTACAGACCCCTGGGAGACATCACTATTTACTTGTCTCCATTCTGAAAGCTGACCATTTAGTCTTGGCCTTTGTTTCCTGTCTTTCAACCAGTTACTGATTCATGAGAGGACCTTCCCTCTTATCCCATGACTGCTTAGATTGCTTAAGAGCCTTTGGTGTGGAACCTTATCAAAGGCTTTCTGAAAGTCCAAGTACAATATATCCACTGGATCACCCTTGTCCACATGTTTTTGACCCCTCAGAGGAATCTAATAGATTGGGGAAGCATGATTTCCCTTTACAAAAGCTGTTTTGACTTCCCCAACAAATTGTGTACAAGAACAGGGCAGTGGCACTGAGTACTGGCACCTTTGTCAATATAGGGTGGTGATTTTAGCTGATATCTCACTCCTGAGGGTAATAAAGGCACAGAGAGCCCAGCTACTGCTGGCATCTTGAAGCCAACCAGTTCAGTGGCGTAGCCAGGTTCTGCCAGCAGGGGGAGCGAATACATTAAAAAAAGGTGCTGAAGCAGCGAAGTAGAACAAAAAAGGAAAAAAAGAAAAACCCAAGTCTTGCCGCCAAAAACTGAAGGACTTGTGCCAAAGACCTGGAGCAGCTGAAGGACCCGCTGCCAAATTGCCGCTGAACCGCCGAAGGCCCAGAGTGGCTGAGGGACCCGCTGCCGAATAGCCGCCAAAGACCCAGACTGCTGGGGTGAGTTTAAAAATTAAAAAGGCGCCACTTTGGGGGAATGTGCTCAGTGGGGAGCGGCCGCTCCCCCCCAGCTACTGAGCCAATTACATGTGCCACTAGCCTATTTATTACAATAGTGCCTGCCAAAGTTACTGTGGCATGATGTGAGAAAATATTCTACCTTGTAGGAAGCAATAAGACTGCCTCCCTAGAAACCTTTGTGAGAGGATTGCAGAGTTTCATTGAGAATTTTTGGGAGGATACAAGGGACATGTACATAAACAAACTGCTCTGCATGGCTCCACCTTCTCTGCCCAATCCTACAGGGGAAAGGAAAGCAGATAACAACTCTACCTCTGTTCGTTGTACCACTACCTCATCTTGTATGAATAGAACAATGAAAAGTCAGCACCTGTGTACTGATAACTTGAGGTTGGGCCAGGTGCCATCTTTACATTTAAACAGTGTAGGGAAATTCATGCACACACTTACCCAAGGTTCCTTCTGCTTCATCGGGCTTGTCCAGGCTTCATCAGATTGGCTAGATTGTGGCTGAGTCTCAAACAAGATCTGTCTCGTTGCATAGCTTGAACGTCTGCCATGTTTCAGAGTAGCAGACGTGTTAGTCTGTATCCGCAAAAAGAACAGGAGTACCTGTGGCACCTTGGAGACTAACAAATTTATTTGAGCATAAGCTTTCATGGGTTACAGCCCACTTCTTCGGATGCGTGGAATGGAACATATATTGAGGAGATATATATACACATACAGAGAGCATGAAAAGGTGGGAGTTGTCTTACCAACTCTGAGAGGCCAATTAAATAAGGAAAAAAATGTTTTGAAGCGATAATAAAAATAGCCCAGTACAGACAGTTTGATAAGAAATGTGAGAATACTTAAAAGGGGAGATAGATTCAATGTTTGTAATGGCTCAGCCATTCCCAGTCCCGATTCAAACCTAAGTTGATTGTATCTAGTTTGCATATCTGCCATGTATTCCTCTTCTCATCCTCCTCTTCTTCCCCCATGCTGTTCACAGCAGGGGACTCCATGGAGGTATCCATGGTGGTCTGTGGGGTGTGTGCCAAGTATAGCATGCAACATAAAAGCAGCAGGTCTGTGGCTCGGCACCAGAATGATTCTTGTTTCTGCATTGCTGTAATGGAGGACTTTCATTGGCTGGAGACAAATTTGAGTGTATACACATGTCCAAAGAGATCAACGCAAAATGATGTAACTTTACTTAACTTTGTAGTATAGGCCAGACTAATATAAGCTAAACTGAAAAAAGGCACTGTTATTCTGGAGTAAATGTGTCCACACAGGAAGTTGTAATGGTATAATAACTGTAGTGGCCTAAATTCACACCTTAGTTTATACTGATATAACTTTCCCATGTAGACAGGCCCTTAGGGTAGGCACATGCAATAGCTAGAAATTATTGACATTCATTGGGATGCCAATACACACAGTTAGGTGTATCTGTGCATTACCGCAGTTGCTTGCTGAACAGAGCTAGCACATACACACGCCAGAGATAATCTTTTAGGTTCCAAACCTTGAAGATGTTAAGCATCTCCTGTGAACACTCTTAAACACTCAACTCCTCTTGGGTTGGGCTCCTTCATGTGGTGTGTCTGGCCATACGATGATACATTCTGGATGTTGCAGATTGCCATTTATTTTGTATAGGACTTCATCCCTTGTCAAGATTTCAAACCTGGTCTTTTAGATATCAATCAAAAGCACATTTTCCATCCTGTCCTCATTTACATTTATCTAATGCTTAAGGTCATTTGTGATCATTTGAGTGTATTTCAGCATATGGAATCAGTGAATAATAGATTTCAGCTCCATGCTGTGAAGAAAGATTGTGTTTTTACAAGACATAATGTTGTTTACTGGGTGTTAATAATCACTAATTAATAAACATATCTAGACTCCTAAAATGTTGTGTTTTAAGGTATAAAAATGTCAAGTGTTTAACTTACTGAGTGCAATAACATTTTCTGCCTTTTCTACATAAAATAATTAAATTATAAAAATAAGTGACGTATTGTACCAAATGTCAAATATGTTTTGTTTAAAGCTTAGATGTAAATTCTCAGTAAAGTCTTTTCTATGGTTAACACACCTTTTTATAAAATATTCTATATTATAACAAATACAAATGTGGCACTCTACATCCAAAGATAAAGACTGTTTTTCATTTCTTCCATATTAATCAAGCTCAGTTTCTCCTTTCAGTATTAAATCTAAACTCTGCTTAGGTGCTTGCACAATAGTAGTGGATGGATGAGCCCTTCAACTCCATGATGTATTAAGAAGATGTTTAATTAAGATACTTGCTACTGTCTCAAAGCTACAGGGAAACTTGAAAGAATAGAAGCAATGGCTTCAGTACTATAAACACTCTTTGGCCTTTTCCACCTCATAGAACGTTAGCCATTTAAGGCTAGACTGGAAAAGGCACAAGAAAATATACTGTACTATAGGGAACTACTACTATGGCATTGGGACGTGGACTTCGATAACATACTGTACACTTATTTGCTGATTTATTTAGACTCATGCAGACTATAAAACAAGCAATTCTCTGGGAACTCTTGAGAATTCAGTTATATTTTATGACAATAGATATTAAAGTAAACAATTTACTCCACGGATAACTGGTCTACTGTACAGTTATGTATTTATTTGGAGTGTCTAGAAGAGTAGTCAGGATTCCTTGCTGATGCTTATTGGTGATATGTAATAATAACACCACTAAATTACTAAGTGCTAATAGATAGTTGCAAGAGTTGGACAAATTATTCATGCCGCATAATGTATTTGATTACTGTAACCCTTTGTCCTATATACAAATTATCCATGAATTCACTTAGATATGCTCTAGAACTTAACATATGAATTATAATGATAGCAGGTGTTATATCATCAACAATTAGTACTTCTAATAATCTATTTTAGGGTTCTGCATTGCTGCCCATCACCATAGTATCTGAGCACGTTCTTCATTAATTAGATTGGCAATAGCAAAGCCTGTAGTGGACTTCAGGAAGTCTCTGGCTCTTCTTCTTTTTCACATTACAGAAAGCTCTGCCTGAGGTAGGGTTTGGGGTTTGGTGGTGAGCGAGGAGCAGTTGTTGCAAATGTTATTCTATTTATGGTGGAGAAGCTTTATCAAAGAGGAAGGTCTGTATTGTTTTCTAAAGATTTACAGACTCTGGATTGCTCTAATTTCCTGTGGAAGTTTGTTTTACTGACAGATTCTCCTGACTGAGCTGGGTGAATCAGTTAATAAAAGAAAAATCGTGTTGTTATTACTAATATTATGTATTTATTTATTATTTATGGCAGCACCTATGAACCCCGTCATATACCGGGGAATCACCGTGGTAAGTACTACACAAACATAACAAAGAGGTAGTCCTCTTCCTCAGAGAGCTTACAGTCTAAGAAAAGAGGCAATAAGTTGACACAACGGAAGGACAATGGAAACACACATGCCTACAGACACGTGAATCTTTACTTGGGTTGGATAATAATGTACTATATGTTAGTTATATATTTGTATTAGTGTGTAGGGACTGCAGTCAAGAATCAGGGCTTCATTGTGCTAGATCCTGTACAAATAAGTGACAAAAAGACAGTCCTTCCCCCAAAGAGCTTACAGTTTTAAGTTAGTATCTTTCATCTAAGACTCTCTGTGTTTTACTCATGTGCAGAACAGTAGGAAAATGTTTACAGATGAACAACTGAGGCACACAGCTTATGTGACTTATTCAAGGGCACACAGCATTCAGTAGTGGAGCTGGGAATAGAACCCAGAACTCCTGATTCTATGCTTTAACCTCTAGGCCACACATCCCTCATTCCACTCCCCAGATGTCCCTTCCTCCATTACTTGTTTTTCTCCCCGAGGCTGCCAACATGACAATGCTTTTCCTTTCCCTCAGTGGTTGTCAAATAACCCAGCTTCCCAAACTCTTCTTCCTTATGACCATCTCATAGGCTTTATCTACCAGAGAATCTTTATTAATTAGGTGACCGTATTTCCCTATGCTAAATATGGGACACCTGGTAAAATTTACTCATATTCAAGCAAATTCAACAACAATCCATCAGAACTATGCAGTACAAATGCTGAAATTAACATCGAGTCCCCGGTTAAAAAGAAATACTGCGTAGTTGGATTCTTTGTGTTTGCCTTCTTATCTTTAAGACTTTAGGGTTCAGACAGGGATGGGTGACACACACACCCTTACCTCCCACATACAGATGGGGAGAGGTGACACACACACACTCCTGAACACCTCTCTCACACGGGGCGGGTCTGACCGACTGACCTGACCCTCCCTGCCCAGCACCCTGTGCCCTTCATGACTGGCTGGGCCCCTGGGATGGACCCACCTCTCCTGGTACCTGGCACCAGGTCTTCCCGAGGCAACATGTGGGCGGGTGGCATTCAGGGTCACATCCCCGTCCCCCCCGATTTCTGCCAGGGTTCACACCAGAATGTGGCCAGCAGCAACCTTTTGGCTCTGTGCAGGAGGGAGGGGATGAGAGCTGCTTCCAGCCACAGGGGAAGAGGAGGTGGGAAAGGGATGACCTGGGCCATATCTGTACAGAGCTCATCTCATCTCTCTAGGGTAACCAGACGGCAAATGTGAAAAATCAGGATGGGGCGGGAGGTAATAGGAGCCTATATAAGAAAAGACCCAAAAATCGGAACTGTCTCTCTAAAATTGGGACATCTGGTCACTCAACTTCTCTCCCTGCCCTCTCAACCACTGTGTCTGGAAGCAGCTTGTCCCTTCCTACCCGCACAGTGTCGAAAAGCAACCAACACTTCCAGCCTGCTGCTGGCCACCTACATAACCCAACCACCTTCTGTCTTGTCACCTCCTGTGGCTGCACTGATGGACCAGTAGGGGAGTGGTTGCTCTGTGCGCTGCATCTTTGCCCTGCTACTAGCCTTACACACCCACCCCCAACATTGGCCAGTGGACCTCCCCACTCACCGCCAGAGGATGGGCAGCTGACAAGCAGGGATCTGGCCAGCACCAGGACCCACTAGTACTGATGGGGGGAGGCAGAAAATATGGGACAATTTGCCTGTTTTTAAGAAAAAGTCAGGACACACACAGGAGGGCTTAAAGACGGTACTGTCCCTTTAAAAATGGGAAGTGTCACCCTATTTATTGAAAATCTCACTGCAACCATGTTGTAGGGGCCTGATTGCTATTAGAGTCAAATCTTGCAGGCTGTGGGTTGCACAGTGCATCCTGAAGTGCCCAGCCTCAAGATATGTGGAATTTGAATGTATGGTGGAAACAACAGATGATTTCAGAACTATTTGCCCTCTGTCAGGATCTTCAAATGCGTGGAGAGGTTTTTGGTGGAGATGTCTACTAGAGGATTGAAGATTGTGCATAGGGAGGGGCCCACACATAGGATTAAGTTAGGACTGGATTTCTGGGCATGCTGTGGGTATTAAACCAGTTGCTTTTTTGGAGCAGGGAAGGAATTTTCTACTTCTTGCCAAATTGGAGATACTGGTGTAGCATTTTCACCTTCCTCACAGCATCCTGGAGGGTCAGTAGGCTATGTTAACTACATATGGTCCAGTGTGAGTACTTAGTTAAATAAGTGGCCAATTCCTAGATAAACCCAAGACTGGAAACAGGAATGGGCTGAAGATGGGACAACTCTTAGGGATGCTGCATGGAGAGGAGGATGGCCCTGAATGTCTGGTACAGGAAGGAGCCCTCTTTGCCTTCATCCTGTGTATGAGGGAAGGGTGATGGTAAGTTTCAGTGATGGTACTTGAACCTCAATTGGTCATTTGGGGCTAAGTAAAGTCTCTACCCCTTAAGGAAGGCAGATCCAGTCTCGTCAGTCCTTGCTAGATGTTTTACCCAGTAGTATTGATTTAATAAAGTTACAGCCTGTTTAAAAATACTTCCTTATATTTTGTCTTTGTTGCTGCTGTGTCCTGGTCAAAATATGTAAAGAACCAAAAAAGAGACAGATCTGCAAGCCATATGGAAGAAGAAAAAATATATATATGAGGGAAGAAAAAAAATAGCACAAGCAATTTCTGCAACTATAGGAGGACCTCTGTAAGGCCATATCTACTGTCACGGGGCAAGGCCAGATGGCTATAGTAAAGTAGTTAGGAACAGGTATGTTCGCCTCAGGCTAAACAAATCCTTGTTACCATGGTAATCAAATGGCAGTTGCTCCAGGTTAAACAAGACACCTGGGGCCAATTAAGATTCTTCTAGAAAGCAGTGGTGATAGCTAGGTTGATTGGGACACTTGAAGCCAATCAAGGGCAGGCTGGAACTAGTTAAAAGCCTCCCAGTTAGTCAGTGAGGTGTGTGTCAGGAGCTGTAGGAGGAAGCCGTGCTGTTGGAGGAACTAAGCAGTACAAATCCATATCAGGCGCAAGGAAGGAGGCCCTGAGCTAATGGTGAAGGAGATACTGAGTGGGGGCTGCTGTGGAGAAGTGGCCCAGGGAATTGTACACATCCTATTTCCAAAAAGTCAGCTACCATAGCTGCTACTATTACGGTCCTTGGGCTGGAGCCTGGAGTTGAGGGTGGGCCCGGGCTCCACCCACCCCTCCCCTCCCCTTCCCGATTAATCGTTGAGACCGGGAGACAACAGAGACTGTTCAAGGGAGAGTAGCTTCTCCTCATCTCCCTTGCTGGCTTACGATGAAAGTGGTTTAGTAAGCTGTGACCCTTGCCTCTAGAGAGAGAAGGGCTACGTGGAGTGAGCCTCTGAGGCTAGTGAAATCCGCCAGGAAACGTGGGACTCACGGAGGCAAGGACAGAGCTTTGTCACACTACATTGTATGCACTACAGCTGTATTTAGCGCTGTAGCATAGACTCTTCCTATAATGATGGAAGGGTTTTTCCGTCACTATAGGTAATCCACCTCCCCGAACAGAAGTAGCTAGGTTGACGGAAGAATCTTCCATCAACCTATATGTGTGTGCTTAAAGGATTGGGTCACTATAGCTATGTGGCTCAGGGGTGTGAAAAAAAATTCACATCCCTGATAACCATAGCTATGTCAGCTTAACTTTTCAGCATAGGCCATGCCTGAATCAAGATTTTTGATTGTGTTAAGTCAAATTCCTGGTGATGTGTCATGCTGATCTTCTCTTGGACCATGCAAGCTATGTCTTTAATAAACTTTCAGTTTGCATAGTCCTTTGGTATTTTGTCAGACTGGAGAGGCAGAGTAGCTGCAGGCAGCTGATATAAGAAAGCTGATGCCTTTCTTTGAAGGAATTTAAGATAAAGCGTGGCTGACAGTTTTTTGTATAAAGTTATGGTTCTATGGTATTCACATCTGTTTTCAATAAACTAAAATTAACTCAGAGGTGTTCTTGTTCTTGTTCACAGGATACAGATAGTTCTTGTTCACAGGATACAAAATTGCCTTCTGTGCTTTGTATCATTGGCATACTGCTTTCCACCTTGCTAAATTTATACGCCTGAAGAAGATAGTGTGTTTGTTCTGTCTTATTTTCAAATGGAGATAGTAGTCCTGACAAGGCTGTTACAATGTTGCTTCAGGACCAGACTTCAAAGAAAAACTGCTGAGCTTCAGTTCATTTGCAAATTTGACACCATCAGATCAGGATTAAACAAAGACTGTGAATGGCTTGCCAACTACAAAACCAGTTTCTCCTCCCTTGGTGTTCACATCTCAACTGCTAGAAGAGGGCCTCACCCTCCCTGATTGAGCTAACCTCGTTATCTCCAGACTGATTCTTGCCTGCATATTTATACCTGCCTCTGGAAATTTCCATTATATGCATCTGATGAAGTGGGTATTCACCCACGAAAGCTTATACTCCAATAAATCTGTTAGTCTTTAAAGTGTCACAGGACTCGTTGCTTTTTACAGATCCAGACTAACACGGCTACCCCTCTGATAAAATGCTGCTGTATTTCTATTTTTTTATTTTGTTTTTAAAGAAGAATGGGAAATGTTTTATTTTGGAATAAACCATACTCTTGGCAAGTCCATAAAGTACAGCAGAGAGATCTATATATTTCTTTACATCCCCATGTGGCACTGAGTTTACTAAATGAGAAGTTAGATTTTAATAAGGACTATTTTTCCTGCTCTTGTTAATGGATTTCCATCCTTTTTAGCTTTGTACACTGGACATTGTCTCTTCTTGGCTCCCGTTAGTAACTATCTTCCCATCTTCTCTACGTATCATGGTGCTGCGCTGATAGATGGTCAACAGATTAGTTTTGTCATAAATAGATAGCTAAGGGTTAATGTTTCTTTCACCTGTAAAGGGTTAACAAAGAGAACCAAACACTTGACCAGAGGACCAATCAGGAAACCGGATTTTTCAAAGCTCAGGGAAGGGAATGTTTGGGTCTTTGTCTTTGTCTGGCTCTCAGCTATGAGAGGGTTTTCTATCTGTAAGCTTCTAATCTTCGGTTTCAAAGTTGTAAGTACAAAGGTAGAAAAACAATAGGCTGTTGTTGGTTTTTTGTATTTACATGTGTGTAGTTTGCTGGAATGTTTTAATTGTATCTCTTTTTGAATAAGGCTGTTTATTCATATTTTTTCTTTTAAGAAATAGCCCTGTGTATTGTCACCTTAATGCAGAGATCATATTTTTTTGTCTTTTTCTTTCTTTTTATATAAAGTTTCTTTTTAAAACTTGTTTGAGTATTTTTCTCTCTGGGTAGGCTAAGGGACGAAGGGGAGGGAAATTCTCTTTGTGTTAGATCTATGGAGGGTGAAGCTCTGCAGCACCAGGGAATTGGTGGGAGGGGGAAATGAGATAGAATCATTTCTGTTTCCTTGTATTTGGTTGTCTCTTTGTGGAAGAAAAGAGACATGCTTCTTGGTATTGTGCTGTAAAGAGGTTGCATCAATAACTCTCAGGTTAGCCCAGAGAGGAAATTCTGGGGAGGAGAGAGGTGGGGGGAATAGTTTATTTCCCTTTGTTAGGAGACTCAGGGCTTCTGAGTCTTGGGTTCCCCAGGGAAGGGTTTGGGGAGACCAGAGGGAGCCAAAACCCTGGAATTTTTGGCTGGTGGCAGCGAGATCAAATCTGAGCTGGTAATTAAGCTTAGAGGAATTCATGCAGGCACCCAGATTTCTGGACGCTAAGGTCCAGATTTGGGAAGGCTTATGATAAGTTTTCCCTGTTTTCAACTTACTGTTCCTCTTCAACAATGCTCACAACTAACCAAATCCACAGACAAGAAAAATGGGGCAGGCTTTAAATTTTGACAAAATGACATTAGGGAGACACAGAAGAAATCTTACACGAGGAATAGAGAGGTGGTTTAACCTTTAGATATGTCATTAATATGATCATTACTCCAATACTGTGTCCAGTTCTGATGTATACTCTTTAAAAAGTCAGATGGGTTCAAAAAAGAGCCTCAAGAATGATCCAAAGTCTAGAAACATGTCTTACAGTGAAAGGCTTAAGGAGCTTCAATTTATTGAGCTAATCAAAGAGAAGGGTAAGAGAGAACATAATCAGGATCCATAAGTATCTGCATAAGGAGAAGATCTCTAACAGCAGCAGAAGAAGATATGGAAATAGAAGCTAGACAAATTCAAATGTTAAATAAGGTACAGATTTTTATCAGTAAAAGAAATTAACCTTTGAAAGAATTTATCAAGGGCTGTGGTGGATTCTTAAACACTTGAAGTCTTTAAATCAAAACTGGATATATTTCTAAAAGATATGCCCTAGTTTACTCAGAAGCTATGGGTTTCTTGGAGGAATTACTAAGTGAAATTCTATCGCATGTGGTAAGCAGGAAGTCAGACAAGATGATCACTGTGGTTCCTTCTGCTCTTAGAATCTTGGAAACTTCTCACCCATATATGCCTCTCTTGCCATCGCCTCCTCCCCTCTCATTCCTTATGGGCCTACCTCTGCTTACTCTTCCCTTCATATCTTTTCTGCTCTTATTTTTTTATCTTTCACTCTTCCCCTTGTTCAAGAAATACCTCCGATTTCCCATCTGGCAAATTCCTGCCTTCCTTTCCTTCAATTTTCTCCTCTAAATCCATTTATGTGAAGCCTTTATACACTGATCTCATCAATAACACTGCGCCTGTGCCATCCTGTGTTTTAAAATGTATTTTATTATTTAATACTTGTTTGAATTAGAATTTAAGAAAGTAAGCACCATCCATCCTGTGCACTGCATAAAGCAGAGGTCCTCTGGAAATAATAGTGCTCATGTAAGAAAAGACTGTATCATAATACATATATGCACAGGGGGAACAAATTAAGGTTCCACAGGCAACCTTAATTCTGACATTTCCTAACTCCTTAGTGCTTGACTTTGCCACTCCATTGTCATTGTTTTAACAAAAGGGTTCTGGCTGTAAAATATATATTCTTTTTTTTTAATTAAATGCACATCAAGTGCATCTGTGTGCAAAATGGAGAATTGTTTATTAGAAATGGGATATTTATTTTCCAAATGGCCTCTTATTTAAACAGATGTGCATTTTGATATGCAACTGACATGTGCACAAATTTTATGAGCACAACCTAGTCAGCCAGTTTGGAAAATTTGGCTCTAAAAATTGTAGCAATGGCGTAATTTATCTCTCCTCTCCATCTGAATTTTATTAGAATATGTTGTACAAGTAGTCTCAGCACCAGCTAGCCCCTCCTAAAAGTTCTGATGTTTTTTATTGTTTCTTTGTTATAGTTAATATATTGCCATAATGCCTAAAGTCACAGCAGGTTACATCAAAACCAAGACAATAGTGCACACTGGAACAATGCTGTTGCATTATTTTTTTTGGGGGTGGGGGTTGAGAATTAATTATTTTCTCAGGCATAGGGCTCGTCATTGATGAAATTCACCCCATGTAAAGAACAAGTACAAGACCTAAACACTATTTAATTCCCAAAATAGGACCTAAGTGAGATTTCAGTGACCACTGGCCTTGTGCTGGTCCTCTGCAGAAGACTGAATATCACTCAATATGCGCAGACAAAATAATGTGCCAGTATCGTTTTGAAAATATAGTCCTAAAAGTTTTACTCAGCACCACAGGGATGAAGGAAGCAAGCAAGTGTGTCCTCTGATTTTAAAATAACAACTTTTAGCAGGGGAAACCCAAATTGCTATCCAGCCTCTTGGCTTATTTATGCAGAACTGAGGAGTATGGACTGAACACTGAGGGGAAACTAGGTGGCTTTCCCACATGATAATGTGTTAATGACTAGGAACATGCTTGTTTGCACTTCTATGCAGTCACCCACACTGCCTTACACAATCTTTTACATGTACTTGCACACACAAAAGCTAATAGTTTTCATAAACTAAAATCTAAATTAACTTACTGAAGGAAGTGGAGAACCCCAAATGTTGTTGCTCAGATACAACGTAAAACAAGATTTTGTTTTTTATTTTAGGAAGTCACCCACATTATTTGCATCTCTTGCAGTATTATTGTTCCTGTCTGATTTCGTGCTCTCACTTTCTCTGTGTAACTACTACAGCACTAACTTTATGTCTACCAGAACCTGCATCAGCCTTTGCCAGAACCACTCGGGGGAATTTGGAGGCATACATAACTTTTCTGATGGGTGTGCTTATCTTGTTCTGTCAGTGAAAATTATCTGTGTGGACACATTAAGGAGACAACCACTGAGTCACAGAAATGAGATAACTCAAACACACCCAAAATCTGCAAAAACGTATCACCTTAATGGGTACTGTGAATACAGCTTGTAGTGCTGTACAGTTGTGGTGGAAAATGTTGATATTTGTAGCTTATTCTTTGATTTGCCTCTTTGAAATGGAAGGAAACATTTTCATGGGCTTTGGTGGTTCTTAAAGAAAGGATGGTTTGATTCTTTTAATTTTTGTGTGTGAATCTATTGCTTTTGAGTGGTGGTGCATTGACTGCAAAGGAGATTGAAATAGCAGCATGCATTTCTTCATACTGTTTTACTATGCTTCATTCCTGACCTAGAAAAAGCCATATTTGTGGGTGAGAGGATAGTTCATTCTGCATGGCTCATTCAGTTCTTGCCCTCTTTGCTGGAACTGTCATCAAGGTTGCTAATTACAGTAATGGGTTTGCGATGTGGCTACTTTTGCTCTGGGAACTGATCAGGCTCATTTGATATAGACCATAGCGGAGCCATCTGATGATAACTACTTTCGGCTACCTTCAGCTTGGTCTGGATATGAACCAAACAACCCACAGACCTTCCAACCTCCCCCTCCCCCTACACATGCATACACTTTTTTTAAAAAAGAGAAAAACAGTTAAAATATTTTTGTTATATAGTGACCTATACAAAACCAAACCAAAACAGAAAAATCCACCCCACTTTTTAAAATGGGGTTCAGATATGTTTTCACCAAAGCTTAATTAATTTATTTTAATTGCAGGAACCTAAACCTGAATTTTTTAAGTGGTGCTTGTTTGTAGTCACCTGACTTAGTTGCATTAGAAAGGATTTCCCTTCTCCTGCCTTGAGCTGTAAAGGTTTTATTTTTAGTGAAAAAGTCTTTTTGGATATGGCTTACTCAAAAAGAACCTCATGGAAAACGTGCTTTCCTAATCTTACAAAATCTTCAGCTCTTGCCATCTCGCAGTTTCCCCTCACAAGGTCTATAGAGCTTTTTGTAGCTTTCAAAGCTTTGTTTTAACTGAAATAATAAACACAGTGTAAGCAAACATTTTAAAGTTTCAGAATCTCTCCTGGGAACTCCTTCCTCCTGTGCTCTCTTCTCATCCAAGATGGCTACTTTGAACAGGGTAGAGAGAGGACTACAGCTGTCAGATATGTGAAAGAACAGTACCGCAGAGGGTAATGTGTAGAAATGAAGCCAAACAAATACTCTGGATGTAATTCAAAACTTTTGGGTGCCCAAATACAGATCCAAATATTGTGACTTGGGACCATCTCCAATAATTGGTGACTAAAAACCATTCTTTTTACACACTAAAATAAAGCATTTCATAGCTGTAAATTTGCACAAACAGTTTATTTATATTGAACACATTTTAAAATTTCAAAAATGTTCGGGGACTTCCATCTTCTGAAGAGTGCAGTCAATATGGTTGACTCTCACAGCTTTAAAAGCTTCTTTATAGCACAGTATTTAACATGGCAGTACTTTTAAGATAAAGACACTTTTTTAAAAAGTTCATTTACTCTGGTATGTTTAAATCACATGGTGCTGCCCCTTTGTAGTGTCTATGATGGTTTTCTAATCACTTGTATTCCCTAAGGGCAGAAACAATGGCTCCTTCCTTTAGTCTGCCTCCAATTCCCTCAGCTCTGGCACAGAGGTGAAGAATCATTGATAAAAATGTTCCCTTGCCCGTCAGTGCCTAAGATGAACTTGGAAATCTTGAGCCTGGAAATATCTCACTTGATCATGCCAACGGAAACTTCTCCAGCTAATTATTTGTTCAGCACCAGGGTTTCTGAGCTGCCATTTAACCATGCAAATGCCTGTTTGTGCTTGCAGTAGGTAGATGTGAAAATTTTGCAGGTGCCAACCTTTGTTAATCTGTCCCTAAAATTCTTCTGACTCCTTAGGGCTAGATCAGACTTTTGCATTCTGAGTGCTCAACAGGCAGTAATGTGGGAGAGCCATTCTCAGGGGAAGGCATCTGTGCCTTCTTCAGCACAGTTTGTATAAGGCACAAAGTGTGAGGGATAAAAAAAAATTTCAAACCCTTATTTGCTCTGATCTGATCTCTATTTCAGTGGCAATTAGAACTAAACATGGCCTTTAAGACTCACATTCATCTAACAATTTCCTGTTCTCTTTCAGGAGCCTCAGAATTAAAGTGAGAGCTAAAAAACCCACAAAACTTATCTTTACCTTATTTTTCTCCATTCTAACCTAAGTTTCCACGGAAACAGGGTTGAAAAAGCCGCTGGTAGCCAGCAGGCAGCCAGCAGCTGAGAGTGAGAACTCTCCTTTGTCACTTTCCACTACTGGCTGTCTGCTGAGTACTCAAAGTGCCAGTTTGCAAAGCCACCTTGGTTTGTAAAATATGCACTACGTTCAATTTAAAGGAAAAATAATAAATTAACCAACTCCTTTCCCCCCTTGGATTGGTACAATATGTTCCAGGAGGATAAATGACCTAATGCGTTCTGATCTGTTCAGTTACACTGATACCCATGTAGGAGGGGGTCAGGCTCTTGGAGGGAGTTTGGGTGCGGGAGAGGGTGTGGGAGCAGGTCAAGCTCTGGGAGATAGTTTGGGTGCGGAGTTTGGGCTCTAGGCTGGGGCAGGGGGTTGGGATATGGGGGAGGGTCAGGGAGTTGGCGCTTACCTCAGACAGCTCCCGAAAGTGACTGGCACACCCCCCTGGCAGCGGCTCCTAGGCAGGGAGCCCAGAGGGTCTCCATGCACCGCTGTCCACAGGCACCACCCTCACAACTCACATTGACCACAGTTTCCAGCCAACGGGAGCTGCAGAGTTGGTGCTCAGGGTGGAGGCAACACGTGAAGTCCCTCTCCCCAGGGACCACAGGCCAAGGGACATGCCAGCTGCTTCAGGAAATGGCTGCTGTACTGCTGTCAGCAGCCGGGGGCCCCTTTTAAATCGCCCAGGCCCTGGGGCAATTACCCCCTTTGCCTTCGCCCTTTCCCCCCCAACCCTCCATCGGCAGGCCTGTAATTGATCCTCAGTTAAATATCAAGAATAGTATGTGAATGGAAATGGCTTTTGACAAGAAGTAGGATAGAGCTGCTGGAAAACTGAGGGGTCTTTTTGGTCAAGATCCACACAAAATAGAGATAAGGATACACAAACTGACATAATCAGAATAGACCCTTAACCCCCCCCCATGCAGATGTTTTACCCATAAATGTTTATCTCCTTTCTTTTATGAATAACCAGAAAATAAAAAAAAGGGGAACAGATTCTATTTAAAAGAGAGAGAGAGAGCTTTGAATCTTTGCATAGGGTAATGTTATAAATGTTTCACAAATTCCAATGCTAATTACAGATTTTAATTGGAAGCAAAATGCTGAAATTCTTCATAACAGCCACACAATACAACCGCCTTCATAAACAAAACAGAACTTTGAACATATGTGCATTTTTGGCTATTATTAAATGCCTTAGAATTAAATAACTTATCACCTATGAGAGAATAGGTGTTGACAGAGTCAGTACTGGTGTGTTTTTAAGCTTGCCTAAGGCAACATAGCTGGCATTGAAGTTAAGCTTGGCATTCTTTCACCCCCTCCCTTCTCCCTCAAGCCCAGGAGAATGCTCACTTCATCAATGAGCCTTGTCTGCCAGACACAACAGAGAACCTTGAATTAGCTACATTTATTTTTCAATTTTGTATTGCAGTCAGATCAACAATGCTTTGATTTAACTATATGATACACAGGTGTTAAGGGCCAAAACATATAGAGCCATTACAGTGGCTCTGGTTCAGAATATACTATTTTTTGGTGATCTAGTAATGAGAAGCTGTATAGACTGTCTTTGTTTGAATAAAGATATAGTTCTTCAGCTTCAAGATTTCAGAACTAAAGAAGATGCATAATAGTCAAGCATGTTTCAGTATTTTTGTACCTTTCTTTTAAAATGTGTATATATATTTTTAAAACAATTTTATATACCACATAACAATAATTTTAATGCTATAAAAAAATCCAAAGATGAAAAAATGTAAGTCTAATTTTTTTAATCTTTTTTTTCCTCTAGCGTTTTACGATGGGATAATGAGACAGATGTCTCTCAACTGGAAGGACATTTTGACATTGTTATGTGTGCTGACTGGTAAGTACATAAAAATCATAAAACTCATGTTAGAAAAAATAGCTTTGCTGGAGTAATTGTACTGTGCTGCTTGCTGATGGCTAAGCAAAGTCAACAAATGAAGCACAAAGCCACCTTAACCTCAACAAATTAATATTCATCTCCATGTGACAGTTATAAGGTAGTTTTCTATCACACAGTAACTTCTACCACATTATTTCCCAAAGATTGATTTTGAGAAGCATTTCCATTTTCTGGAATTGCCTCTGTTTCATGCTTGATGTATCAGTAAATGGACGACTTAGGCAAATTGCAAATAATTATGGCTCAGTGAGGAACAGTCTGGAGAAAAGGGAGTTTATCAACACAAACAGCTCAATTAGCTTACTTCTTAGGAAAGATCTGACTATTGATATAAGGGGATGAATGTTTTGCTCCCCAAAAAATCTTTGCAGAGGAAAAATTTTCTAAATCTTTTTACATCACATTCTGTTTCTTAAATCAATTCAACAACACTATTGATAAGCATAAACTGAAAATGGTGGTCACATTATTACACAGGTAAATATTGTTAATAATAAAAGAATGCTTAGTAAAAATTAGAGCACAATACTTAATTTGTGACTGAGTGGCTTTGTTAAAATGTAATATGGATTCTATTTAAATATATCAATAGA
Source organism: Chelonoidis abingdonii (assembly GCF_003597395.2). NCBI lineage: Eukaryota > Metazoa > Chordata > Testudines > Testudinidae > Chelonoidis > Chelonoidis abingdonii. The sequence continues at coordinate 182,247,972 of NC_133771.1, forward strand.
TTTGGCTGTGGACACAGGCCAATTTTTTATATTGATGGTGCAGAATCATCCTGTCCTCTGAGTGACTGCATGCCCACTTTCAAAACAGTGCATTCTTAATTATAAATGAAGAAAGCTAGAAAATGTAGGTGCAAGTTTCAGTTAAAAAGTGGGAAGATAATTTTAAAATAAATCTTTCCTTACATAATTCATGTTTGTTTTTGATTCTTTTGATTGCTGTAACAGAATAAAAATGTTTCTATTCTGAAGCATATCATTATTGTAAGAGTCTAAATTCTGAACATAATGACTTCACAGCATATTTGAATTCAGCAGTATTATGATTCTTACTAAGAAATAATTAAAAGGAAAAGAGGTGGAGGGACGGGAGAAACCGTTTATTGTCTTTCTAAACAATGCACTTTTAAATTGGCTTCTCAGAAACATTTCACTGTGTTTGGTGGGGGAGGAGATTGCTTTTGTTTTTTAAGAAAAAGACTTTTTTTTCAGAAAAAATATTGATTTTGTTTAATAAGGGGTAAAGAGTATTCATTCATCTTTCGTCCTTTACGGCTACCTACCTACTGAATGCAACAGTGCTTCCTTTCCGTTAGCGTTTAATTTCATAAAAGTTCTTTGTTCCCAAAAAGGACAGAGATGGGTTTCTAACTAATCACTGATAATATGCCTCAGGGATGCATCATCTGATTAAAATAAGGAGCTAAACACCACCATATGATTTCAGCAAGTAATTTAGTAAATGCCTTCCTCACCAAATATTAGAATGGATACTCCAGGTTTCATTGCACAGATGAAGTTAATGCTGGGCAGGATTAGATCAGATTAAGTATGAAAGTCAGATCAGAGTGCTGGCGGACATGAGCAGGAGGGCAGTAGTCTTCTCGGAGGCTTAGACAAGGCTCGCATATGGATGTTCTCCAGATTATGTGGGTGAAGCAAGGTCTTGCCAAGAGATTTAGAGTTAAATTTGTTCTTCACACAAATATCAAAACAACCTGGCTCTTGTATTCTTGATACTCACACCATGTCATCCTATTTGTACTGGGGAGAATAGCAGAGGGAGCCAGACTTAAGTCATTTTTTCATTAATATTCTTGCCTAATACTCTACCCAGTTTGGAAATAGTGTATTTTCATTAGGAAACAAAGGATCATACATTACAGATAAAATACCTAATGCATTTTCAATTTCTGGGTTTTGTACATTCATTTTGAAGCATTTAAGATACAGATAAGTGCATAAATATTTATATATTTTTAATAAATAGCTACATGAGGGTTCATTTTAAAACACAGATTTTTATAACAAATTACCTTTGCATTTAGTGCTCCTAATGCCAAAATGCAAATATACATCCATTCTTCAATAAGCATAAAAATCATTGATTCAATAACAGAAACCAATAATTTATCCGATATGTTGCCAGAGTTAGTTAAAAAATGTAGAATACATTTATCAAAGTGTCATCTTTTTATTTTCATGTTTTTCTCTCCCAAAGTAAAGAATCACCTCAGAATTGCTAGAGGTATTTTAGTTTTCTGAGTTTTGGGGCAGCCGTTCCAGAAGAAAAGAAATCACTTTCCATAGAGTTCTTCAGGTGAAACCTAAAATATGCAGTGATAAAAATAGATAGGTCTAAATGCAATATATTCTATCATATAGGTCACTGTCAGTCGATAAGATCTGAGATTAGAATAGAGAAATATAAAGCAAAAATCTGAGTTCAAATATTAGGTATATGGATAAAGTCTATGTCTGGTTCTCTGAATAGCTAACCAGTAGTACTGCTTAATCCCATTTACATAAAAACAAGCTCTATTCATTCCAAACCCACACTAAGGTTCAAGTAAAAATATACATGATTACAACAAGCAGCAATTTGTTTATATTCTTAAATCATTCATATATTCATATATTTACATTCAAACATTCATAAACCTTGTGTGCAGGGGTGGAAAATAAGTTATTTCCCTGAACAGACAGCCTATTAGTTCACAGCTACATTTAGTAGCCCAACTAGATTATAAAATAAGTAAGAGGCAAACTGTGAAAGCTAGTTAGTTAACCATTCAGGATTTTGACAATAAAAATAGTTTCATGGTTCAGCAGTTCCTAAATAACTTGCAAAATGTCATGTTTGAGATAAAAATAAGGGGAAAATATTGGAGAGGCCATATCTGTGATAAAGATGCTCTTGAAAAGACATCAATATACTGGAGTATTTTACTCTTCTGTCCCTAACCTCAGGCTCTTGTGGGGGAGAAGGGGACTTCTCAGGCCCACAGGACTTTCAGTGGCACATGTCTTGGGGTGCAATAAATGCAGACATAGGAATTGTAAAAGTGAGATTGAATAGAATAGAGGCAAGAGAAAGAGATGGGTCCACTCTGTGCAGGCCACAAAGAAGACTCGTAGGTTCTTGAGTGCCCCAGATTCCTGGATTTACTGAAAATACAGGTTATATTATTTTCCTGATTAAGATTTTAATTAAAATATAATTAAATGAGAAAGAGAAACCTGGGGAGGGTGAGATTGACGTCAGGGTAGAGGAAAAAATCGCTGGCCTTTCAATTTTCTGTTGTAAGCAGTTATTATTGGACTCTAGGCTCAGACTAAACATCAAAGTCAGTGAGACTATTCCTGTGTCTAGGCACATGCATAAGTATTTGCATGATCAAAGCCTAGGGGCCCAAATCCACATTCCCTTCACTGCCATATTTCCCCCTGAAGTCACTGAGGAGTGTGATTCTCTGGGAATGCAGGACTGAACTCCAGTTACTGACTGACTCCATGACGTTAGCATGCACTATACTATATTTAATACACTTCTACCCTGATATAAAGCTGTCCTCGGGAGCCAAAAAATCTTACCGTGTTATAGGTGAAGCTGCGTTATATTGAACTTGCTGTGATCTGCCAAAGTGTGCAGCCCTGCCCCCCTGGAGCGCTGCTTTACCGCGTTATATCTGAATTTGTGTTATATCGGGTCACATTATAGAGGTGTATAAGAATTCCTTTCTACAGGAATGCAGTAAGATCTCTGTCCTTGAGTTTAGAGGAACATGTCATAGTTCATTTTAAGATTACCTTTGTACATGCATTTCAGTTGCCGTGAAATCTGATGGTGTGGAAACAAGAATTTTTATTTTTTTACCTAATAAATGTTTTTCAGAGTATGACAGCTCTACAGTTGAAGCCGTGCAAAAAGATAAATGACTCTATAGATTAGGTGCTGCACATGATTGCAAATCATGTCAGAAGTACCATCTGTAAACTAACCCATTGTACTTAGCTTTTGCTGCATATGCAAAAGAAAAAGAGAGTTGACCTGATAGCCTATAAAATATAAACATATGCCCACTGTTCAGAGGCACTAAGACCCAAGAAGATGGGGTAAAGTATATCGGCCTTAACCTTGTTTTCTTTGTTGTAGCTTACCATTACTTCCACACAGTTTTTGTGTAAGCATTTTTTCTTTTGTTTTAATGGTAGGTTTTCTTAAAAGGAAAACATGCAGGAAAAAGTATTGTTTTAAAAAAATAAAAAGAAAAGATGGAGCTGACACTGGTGGCCTATAATTTCACACTGGGCCTCTGCTATCGGAGACTTCCTATTACAGAAATCTGACGCATTTTGTTATGTGGACAAAAATCCATTAGGAGCTTGGTTAAGAAGACTACCAAATTTGAAGTGCGGTGTCCAGAAATGACAGACAAGAGCAATAGACCAGTGTACCACTTAGCTCAGGGATTCTTGCAACAATTTTTTTGGTGGCACTTCTCTGGCCGAAGGGGGTGGGCACTCTGGGCTTCGGCCAGCCTGGAGCTCCTCTGCGCAGGTGTGTGTTTATGTGCAGGGGAGGAGGGGTCATGGGGCTTCAGCCAGTCTGGAGCTCCTCTGCACAGGTGTCGGTTTGTGTGGGGTGGGGTGGAGGTGGTTTTGGGGCTTCATCCAGCCTGGGGCTCCTCTGCACCGGTGTGTGTTTGTGTGCAAGGGGATGGATCTTGGGGCTCAGCCAGCCTGAGGCTCCTCCAGCTGAAGGAGGTGGGGTGCTCAGGGCGGCAGGCTTGTGGTTCCAACCACAGAGGTGGAGGGGGGAATCTCGGGGCTCTGGCTGCTGGGGGGAAGGAGCATGGGCAGAAGGGGTGGAGTCAGGGGCTAGCCTCACCAAAGGGAGGCTCCACCTGCTGCCCATGTGTCCATCACTCACCTTCTCATCCCCTCGCCCGCCGCTCACCTCTGGATCCCTCCTCAGTTCCCCACCCACCACTTGCCTCCTCTTAGCCTCCCACCTGCTGCTCACTCTCCTGCCACAGACACCCTCCTGCCCACCATGGGAAGCCCCACTCACTGGGTGGCTCACTGCTCACCTCCTCACTCCCCTACCCACAGCCAGACCCCCCTGTTCACGTCGTCACCCTGCAGCTGGCTCGCTGCTCGCCTCCTGCCTCCTCACCCCACCCCCACTCGCCTCCTGCCTCCTCACCCTGCTGCTGTCTCGCTGACAGACCCCCTTGCCCACCTCGTCACCCTGCTGCTGGCCTGTCGCTTGCCTCCCGCCTCCTCACCCTGCTGCTGGCTCACTGCTCGCCTCTTTACTCCCCTACCAGACCTCCCCCCGCCACTCGCCTCGCCGATCGTCTCCTCACCCCCCACCTCCTCACTCCACCCTTGCTCACCTCCTCATGCTCCCGCTTGCAGTCAGCCCCCCCCGCCCACCCTCTTCACCCTGCTGCTGGCTTGCCGCTCGCCTCCTTACTCCCCCACCCGGGTCCCCCCTTCCCGCTGCTTCCCTCCTCACGCATCCCCCACCAGTCGCTCACCCCTCACTCGCCTCCTCACCTTGTTCCTTAAGCATTATGCATCCCACCTGTGTCTCCAGAGAGGCAGCACATGAAGGAGCAACAGGGAGGGAGGAGAGGGGCTGATGCTCTCTCTGCCCCCCGCCCTCCCTCCCTCCCACTGTCCAGGCCACAGGGAAACTCTCTGGTGGCCGCATTCGAGAAATGGTGACTTAGCTTCACTGAGAGGTGCTGAACCTGAAAAATTCTTTTTAGGGGCACAGTTTCAGCATGTAATGCTGGTAGCTAGTCACATAAATCCTATTGGTGTTAATATAGAAGTTGTTTGACTTAATCCCTATGTATGATCCAAATCCTGTGCCAGTTCAAATCCTGTGCCAGCCCATATCCATGACACAGATCCTCCAACTGCTCCATCAGGCTTTGAGGTACTCGGAGTCTGCTCTAATGCTGAGGGGGTAGAAGCATTCTCTGGGATGGTTGCATAACACTAACATGGCCTCCCAGTCTATCCGTTCTCCAGGGTCTGAGTAGGTGGCTCTCTGAGTAACAGATTGGCAGCCAGGGTACTACGTTACAATGTCAGTGGAAGCTGAGTCTTTGAACTATCCCGGGGGGGAGGGCGGGAGTAGAGAAGGGGCTGGGATGTGCAGATATTCCATCCTATCTGACTTTCCCAAGCAAAGATCCATCAGGGCTAAGTTTCCAACACTTACTCAAGCAAACAGAGAAGAGGACAGAAATACCCACTCCAGCTTCCCTTGCCCCAGTGGGTTGTACAGTTAGGTTATTTAGCAGTTTGCACGTAAGGAATCCATTACTTACCTGTAAACTAGGACCAGGGTCTGTGTCGTTAAGAAAACTTGCAAAGAGACAGTAGAGAACAGAGCTATGCAAAATGAATTTCACTTTAGGGAAACGCAGCAAAAAATCATGTTTTCACTTACTACTTTCCAAAAATAAAAACAAAATACAATAATAAAGGAAAATATTGATGTTTTTCCTCATGTTATTCTCTTGTCAAAGATCTCAGCAAGTCTTATAAAGTCTTCAAGCATATGCTGGTTCAGGCTGGAAGAAAAATATTTATTTTTAAAGAAAGTTTTTTGGGTGAGGGTTTATACACCTGTATGCTACTTTTTTATCTTCAAGACAGTTGAAGTCCTGATAAACTGGTGTGCCCTGCTGTCTATTCTTCTAGTGACCGACCTGAGGTGGATGTGATTAAAACTCCCAGCAGTCAGTAGAGATGTTCTCAGCAGCTTCAGTGATTTTTATTTAAATGAGTTTTTGTTCAAGTATTCCAGTGAAGTTAACTGAGGCTGAAGGATAGCCATTGTAGCTATTGCAAATTATTAACAACTCTTTTTTTGGCCCACCACTAGCTAGACTAATACTAGCCAACACCTGGCTACCTGAGCAGGAATTTCAGAAGGATAGTAGAAGGAAAGTCTTTTTCCAGCCAAGATCTATACGGCCCAAAGTTCTTCAACAAAAGATGCTTCATGAAGACCTTATAGCAGAAGGGGCAGTGGTTATGATGCAGAGTCGTCATATTTAGGAAAAATGAGAGGATCCCGAAGGCTTGGGGATCTGTATGTAGCTATCTGCTCATAATAAGTTCCTTTAACAAGTTCTTTCTTCGATTTGTATGAGATTTAATGATTAAATGTTGAGGATGTCCAGTATGTATACATGTTACATGTTATCTGTAAGTCCTTTCTAAACAGTCAGCTTTCAGTATAAAATCCATAATTTCACATAACTCGCTATCACTTTAAAAATTCAGCAGATTCTTACTTGTTCTACTCCAGTGTGCAGCCACATGAAGGAAGTTGGGGCCCAGTCACTGGAAATGTGCTCGTCCTAACGTCACACAGAATGACCACAAACAGGATAGTGTGAGAGAAAGGGAATTGTCTCCCTCATTCCATCCCCAGTGGTTGCATTGTTCTTAGGTGCAATTTTGGATTCACTCACGTGAAGAAAACTCACGTGGCTACTTCTGAAGCTTTAAAAGCTTTGTTTCTCTTGATGGTGGTTTTTTGGCTTCAAAATAGTCATGCCTCTGACAAGCAATTCCAGAGGCATCCCACAAATTCTGTAAAGTTCTGGAGCTTGCCCTGCAGGCCCAACCCCAGTGTAGTCTCATTGAACCGTACTTTACTCATTGAATCAGGAACAGACTCTTCAGCCTCTCAGTCAAACAGTGAATTCTTAATTTACTGCATCTCCTCTACTGAATTCTAATAAAACCTTTAAGAGTGGGGCTAATGGCTGCGGGAATTGGTAATGGGAAGTGATACTTTTGTCACTTCTCAGATGCTCAGCCTCAGGAGTTGTTCTGAATTTTACTACTGCCCGCAACTCTATTTCTGCAGTATTAAAGTTTCATTTTTTAAAAAGGACAATATTAGAAATTGAAGGTCTAAGGTTATGTCTTCACTATCCGTCGTATCGGTGGGTAGCAATCGATTGCTCGGGGATCGATATATCACGTCTCATCTAGATGCGATATATCGATCCCCGAACGCGCTTATATCGATTCCGGAACTCCACCAACCCCAACGGAGTTGCAGAATCGACAGGGGGAGCCGCGGACATCGATCCCGCGCCATGAGGACGGTGAATAATTCGATCTTAGATACTTCGACTTCAGCTACATATTCACGTAGCTGAAGTTGCATATCTAAGATCGATTTTTCCCCCGTAGTGTAGACCAGCCCTGTGGTATCTAAGGTACTTTTATGGTCTCCATTACAGTAGTATCTGGGCCCCTCATTATCTTTTATGTATTTATCCTCACAACACCCCTGTAAAGTACGGAAGTTTTACAGATGTGGCACAGAGAGATGAAGGTTCAGGTTCTCAAATGCATTTAACTCCCTAAGTCTTAGTCTACACAGTAATTAAATATCTATGGCTGGCCTGGTTCAACTGACACCAGCTCATAGGATTGTAAAATTGCTGTGTATTCTGTTTAGACATTCTGGCTCTGGATCCCACGGGAGGGGCGTGGGGGAAGTTTCCCAGAGCTCAGGCTCCAGCCCAAGCCCTAAGGTCTACACAGCAATTTTTAGCCCTGCAGTCTGAGCCTGTGAGCCCGAGTCAGCTGACCCAGGCCAGCTGCAGCTGGCTGTGGGTCTTTTGTTCCAATGTAGATGTGCACTTTGTAACTTTCCCAAGGTCACACAGAAAGGCTGGGGCACAGTAGTGAATGGAACCCAGGTCTCGATTCCAGGTCCCTAACCGCTGGATCATAATTCCGCTCTATCCTTCCTCTAAGTCAGGCACCCATATACTAATCTAACCTGATTTTCTGAATGCTTGGCACGTCTAGAAATCAGGCCGCTTTATGTACCCACTTTTTGGGTACATAACAGATGTGAAGTTATAGCCAAAGTTCCTAGTGCTGAGAGTTTTGAAGAAAACTCTTCATATGTGAACTGATTCAGGACTGTCTGTCTGTATCTTCAGACACAGAAGTAATGACTCTGAAAACTTTGTGAACTGCCCTCTTCATATCAGTGGGGTATTGAATCTGAAACCTAATGATGATTTTTATGTCAACATTATTAACTATGTTATTATTGATAATCTTAGCAGAAATATCTAGCTAATCTGGGATTGTGGGCAGAGTGTAGGGTCATAGATGGTGTCTGAGTACACTGCCATCATTTTTTATTATCTTTCCTGCACCTTCTCTAATTTTTGAACTCGTCTGTTGTAACCATTTCCTCCTGCAGGGAGTTGGATGGAACTTCAGTAAAGTTGCTGAAATTAGTAAAAACTGTTGAAATTGGGAGGAAAAAATAACATTTTCTCTGACCTGCCTGATTTAGTTCTTTAGACAAGAGCCTTTCCTATCTAGGTCACCAATATGAATGCAGGCCAGGTTAGTAATGACTGTAAAGCATTACCGTCTGATGGCCGTTCATGGGCCATGGAAACTGCACTTGCAGTCTCAGTTCATCTCAAATACACAGCTATCTACAGATACCCAGTATGAGTGATTGGCACCCTTTTCGGTTGTCTCAGCACATACGCTAAGGAATTAATGGGCATGCAGAATGAAGTACCTCTCAGCTTTAGGGGTGGTCCCTCCAGAACAGTGCTGAAGCACATTGGTAGCACCTTGTGGAGAAGCTGTCTTTGCTGTACCCATTCTGTGGGTAAATAGAGGACTCCAGTCTTGAGATATAACAATTCTGCACTGACTATCTCTTTGTTATGTTTGAACGGTCCCTGTCACAATGGGGCCCTGGTCTCTAGAAGCTACTGTAACATAAATAAATAAATTAAATAAACTAACTATAAATATTTTTAAAGAAAAGGGGAAACACCTATAAGAGTAGGATACTAAATGCAATGTAGAGTAAACTTAAAAAACAAACCAGTCCTCTACTTGGTAGTCAGACCTTTCTATACAAAAGAGCATGTGAAATGCTAACCTGGCATTACAATATATTGATCCTGATTTCTGATAGCTGAGCTATTAAAAGACTAGTGTATATGATCAGTGAATTCCTGTCATATAAAGAACTCTTTCATGCCAATATTTTGGCTTTAGCTTTAGATAACATTTGTTGCAAGCTTCAGTTATGTTTGTTTGTTTTGTATTAAAAGGTACATGAATTGGAAGGCAATTTAGACCTCAGTTCCTCCTTTTCAGCATTGTGTAAACATATGTAATTAGCCTTGTACTTATCTGCATTAGTATCATTAGAATTGAAAACCCATTTTAATCTGGATTCTGTTCTCTTCTCAATGTCAGCCTGTTTCTGGACCGGTACAGAGCTAGCCTTGTTGATGCAATAAAGAGATTACTCCAGCCCAGTGTAAGTATGTTTCTATTTTCTCCTGAACACTGGCTTCAGAATAATTAGTCTGTGCACAATGATTGAGGGAGTAATGGAATGGCAGGATTAATGTCATGTAATACTTTAATACTTATTATGTCCAACTTCAATTGAGTCTTCTAATCTATCAGATTCTTTCCTAATCATAAACTAGGAAACTTCTTATACTTGGCCTTCTGATAAGGAACACAGTGGGTAGTAAAATAAATGAAACTGCTTCAAAGATAGCATGAGATTATTTTTATCAAAGCTTTTCTTGAGTATTTTCCTTTGATAACAATGTCTTCATATTTAAGTAAAAGTACAATATTGAAAGTTTTTATGTTAGCATCTGTCATTTATAATCCCTTCAAGAGTAACCTTTGCCTCTGTGTATATATTTATTGTGAAAGAACATTTTTCTTTTCATTTCTGTTTATATTAAATGAATAAAACCCTTAAATATATCTATAGCACACAACTTGTTTTCTCCATGAAATAAGCCATGTATTTACATATTATAAATGTTAGGGCAAATTAAAGTGAGGCACTGTATGAAATGCTATACATATTTCTACATTTATTTATGTGGGTGATGAAATTCCTGTGTACATATAAAAGCTTAATCTGCCAGGCTGTTATAGTAAACTAGGAAGACCTAGACTCAAAAGAAGGAATTAATATGCATATACTTAAAATAAACTTTAATCTCAAGAATTAAAAGCGCTAGTTCTACAATATAAAATATACATGGTGAATGCTTTCCATAGGCATTCAAAACAGGATCTAACTGCTTGCATTTAACATGCTAATCTTCCATAAGGGAAACCTCCCATTTTAACATGAAAATCAATGCATGTGAACAAGACTTTTTCTAAACTGTATTTTACAAACTCTATTCTGCTTATTTTTCATATTACAAACAATTTCCTCTATTAAAAAAATAGACACATAGACACAAACCCGAGAAGACATAAGAAAGTCAATAATTTTAGTCACGTAAGTAATCCCATTCACTTCTAAGCGTGACTGGAGTTCTATTCCCGCCTTTGTCACAGACTTCCTCTGTGACCTAGGGCAAGTAACTTAGGACTAAATTGTTGTACTGCATGTAAACCAGTGGGACTGTGTCCCCAGGAGCAGAGAAGGAATGTGATCACTGTGAAATCATTGGACTGTCTGCAGTATGACCACTCTCTACCTAGTGAGGCCAGATCTGTTGTTGGCGTGGAAGGATGATCATTGCTTTGTCCTCTCCCTGCCCCTTCTGGGGAAGCTAGCATTGCTAGCCTCAGTGTCTGGTCCCTGCATGAGTGTACAAAGTAAGGGGCAGGAGCTCTTTTTTTCCTGCTGCCCCAGTTTTGTGCACCTCCCTAGATTCTGGTCACAGTGTATCCCTTAACCTCTCTCTTTGTGTCTCAGTTTCCTATGTATAACATGGAGATAATACTATTTACCTCAAAGAGATGTTGTGAGGTTTAACTCATGATGGGTCCAGTTCAGCAAAGCATTTAAGCATGTACTTAACCCCATTCCTGTTCGGCAAAGCATTTATGCAAAATCTCAAATTCCACTGAGCCAATGGGACTTTTACACATGCTTGACTTAGTCATCATTCTAAACAATGTTATTTACATGTAAAGAAAAGCAAAATGAACTAATTCTTTCATCAGTTATAATAATTAATATTTGGTTTCAGAGTAGCAGCCGTGTTAGTCTGTATTTGCAAAAAGAACAGGAGTACTTGTGGCACCTCAGAGACTAAGAAATTTATTTGAGCATAAGCTTTCGTGGGCTACAGCCCACTTCTTTGGATGCACGGAATGGAACATATATTGAGGAGACATATATATATACATACAGAGAGCATGAAAAGGTGGGAGTTGCCCTACCAACTCTAAGAGGCCAATTAAGTAAGGGAAAAAAATTAATATTGTAGCCCTAAAATATGAGTTTAAGGCACAAGCTATCATAGCATTTCATAGGTTTTCTTTAAGTTCAGTATTACCCTTTCTCTTAAGTCCCTTACATTAATTAGTCTGTTTCAACCAAGAAAACCACCATTTACTTACAGTTTATGTGTGGCCAAGCTGATAAAGACGCAAGTCAGAATTACATCTACATGGAAAATAAGAACCGTCTTTCATAGCATCAAGGTGAACCAGCAGCATACATTACAGATACAAGAGTTTCATGTTGTGTGTTAAGCCATATATCATCACATTATTCCTTCTATAACTTTTAATAAAGGACTTCAGGGAAAATAATGGACAATAAAGCTAAAATGAAAATTGAGGTAAGCACAAAGTATGGGTATCCCTGTTAAGTTGACTGAAGGGGGAATTCAGCATAAGCAATAAACCCTAATTTACCTTTTAGAAAAAGTCTTTCCCCTCCCTTTGTGAAATTCCTTGGCACTTCCTGGTTCATTAAGCACATCCCAAGACCTCTCATTATCCATATTAGAAGATTCATGGTATCAGTCATTCACAGAATGATGCATTCTGGGACATCTTTAATATTGTCGAGAAATACCAGCAGATTCCACGGAGTGGGAAGGAGAATGTTTTTTTAAAAATCCATGTTTTTTGGATGATAAATCATATAGATTAACATAACCCATTCTGAGTTTAGCTGATTCTCCCAAAAATCCTTTCCCATACTTGGATCCAGATGGTAGTCCCTTTTGTCTATTTGGAAATGAGAACTACAATGAAGAGCCATAGATAAGGCATAAGGGCACATAATAATTATACAATAAATTATTTCCTTGCTGTTGGAATTCAGTTATAAGAAGGACATTCTGTAGCACGTTGTAACAGAGGGAAAACCAGAAACAAATCTGAGGAGTCTGATCTGCAAATTGTGTTCCATACAGCAGTGCTACATATTTTATAATAAACTTCTCATTGATACTAGAATGGTTCACAAATGGCTGTGTGACACCAATTCCTTAGCAACACAGATGTCAGGCACTGGAAGTCAAGGATGTAATGTAAACTGGCATTATTCGTACTTAAATACTATCTTTAAACTGCAACCAACAGGTTGTCTTTCAAATTCTGATTTAGAGGGCTGGGGTATAAGTAGGGTACACCAAGAAAAGATACAGATTTATGGGTGCTACAGTATTGAAAAGCCAAAGAACCTGCATTGCTGCAGAATTGTTAAGAATTCAGACATCTTGTAGAATTTATATTATTTTACTTCAGAAACTAACGACAATGTACTGCATGATTTCAGGACCTCTGGTTATAGCTAAAAACACTATGAATGTAAATGTAAATGAATTAACTCAGGGCATAATTCTTCTTCACACTAAGGCCACTTTGCACTACTCTGACAGTGTAAAGCGACCATAAATTACATTTACACTGACTTCAAAGCCCTTTAGCAGTGCCAGAGCAGTATAAAGTGGCCACAGTGTGACTGAGAATTAGGATATGTCTATACTTAAAATGCTACAATGGCTGTAGTCCACCTCCCCGAAAGATGATAGCTAGCTCAAGGGAAGAATTCTTCCACTGACCTTGAACTATCTACACTAGGGGTTAGGTCGGCATAGTTGCATCTCTCAGGGGTGTGGATTTTTCATACCCAAGAGATACAGCTTTGCTGATGTTAATTTTCAGGGTAGCCTATCCCTTAGGCTCTCAGTTTTTATGTTGGCAAATTTCTTTTGAATGGATAGGTTTTAATGTAATGCCAATGAATAGCTTTATTTTACCACTTTTTTTTGCTTGCATTGAAATATATTTTTAATTTCACTGTCAGAACATTCATTTACTTGTAAATTTCCTTAATAACATTGCAGTTATTTAGGCTCTGATCCAGCAATGGTCTGTTCCTGTGGAGCCCTAGTGAAGTCCATGGCACTCTACGTCAACGTAAGGTTCTGCCTGAACAGAGCAGGCAGGCTTGGGACCTTAATAACTAGTGACATATAAACCAGTAATTAGTTACAGGGACAATCATCTTGAAAATCACACTTCTGGATTGTTTTTATCTACTTGCATTACAGTAACACCTAAGATCATTATAACTGAAAGAGATTAGAGAGGTGGAAATATTTTTTCTATTTTTTCAATTTTTCACTTCTTGCATTTACTAGCACTTTGGTCCTAATTCAGGAAAACATGTAAGCAAGTGCTTAACTTTAAACACGCTTCTTGAATTGGGGCCTTTGCATCTAACCAATTTCCCTTCTTCCCCTATATGATCAGTCAATTCCCATTGTTGTTTTTGTTTAGGAATAGAAGAGACAGAAACATTTTTTTTTTTAATTAGCAGGAGGGCTCAGGTCATTTTATCTGAAGCTACTTTTTAACCCATTTTTTAAAATTGCCTAAAATTGAAGATTGTAGTGTTCTTTTAATAGACCAAAGAACAAAGTTGATATTGGTCTAGCAAAGCAATTAACCACAATACCTACCTGTTTTGAAGGGATTACTCTAGTTATAATCCTAATCAATGATTTGTTGTAGCATTTATAAATTAAGGACCAGATGCTCCGCTAGAGTAAATTGGGATAGACACATTGAAATCAAGTGAACTATCCTGATTTACACCAGGGGAAGCTTTGGCCTGAAAAGTCAAATGTACCATGATTTAGATCAAATGTCATTCACATTTTTGAAGTTGTAATGTGTTATACAACTTTTCAACCCAATTCAGATAGGTTTTTATTATGGTGTTCAGTACTAGTATGTTCATTCTAATAAATTTTTTCTGATTTAATTTGAAAGGGACTAGTCGACATAGAATGTGAAAGGGAGTGTGTTCATAGAAAGCTGAGTCTAATTTTAAACTGTACTGATAGCATTATTGTGTGAGTATTGCATTCTCATAAAAATTGCTGGAATGTGGGCTGAGGGAAACAGTATGCTGGGGTCTGGCTGTGGCCAATCCTCCATACAAGAGGTTCTGCCTTTCTTTCCATGTGCTAGCTAGTGTGTTCTGCAGTCAGCAGGCTCAGACCCTGAGTGGAGGAAGTGCTTTGCAAACAGTACTCCAGTGGTGAAGGACCTCAAGAAGATAATGAGTTCCAAAGAGTGTCCCTGTCTTCTGTAACATAGAGCATTAGCAGGGTGCGGAGATCTTCAGGAGATCCCCCTGAAGAGAAGACTATTTAAACGTGTGACATTGAAGAGTGTCATGTGATGCTAAAACTTTAGGAAGATTTGGCACATTTCACTCTGATTGTGCATTTCCTTTTGTTTAATGTTTTACATCATAATCTGGGCTCATATTCTGAACTAAACTTTGCCAGAGCAATGCCACTGACTTTCTCTGCACCCAATTACACCTTATTATTAGTCGTGGAATAAAAGAAAAAGTTTAAAAAGACTTCTTAGGTCCACTAGCCCATCTCTTTGCTGATTGAGGATTATTCCTTACATTTTCTAGTGCACTGTCAGATCTAATCTAAACTCTCTCCAGAGCTGGGGCAGTCACTCCTTAACTTGGGAGACTATTTACTGTTTTGTAGACCTTGCTGTGAGGATATTTCCTTGATATCTGACCTAAACATTCCTTTTCTTAATTTCATCCCCTCATTCCTACTTATACCTTAACATACTATGCTAAGTAGTTCCCTCCTTAGTATTTAACCCCTTCAAATATTTGTAGACATTGTTCTTGTTCATCTTAGCTGTCACATAGCCTAGCTAACCATATTTCAGTCCCTCCAGCCGTTCCCCTCATCACCACTACACCCTCTCTTCTGAATTCCTTTGAGTTTCTGGTAATGTGGTTCCCAGAACTAAACCCTAAGTAACAGGGTTGCCTAGAGTTGTAGAAAGAGAGGAAGAATAGTCCAGTGGCTAGGGCACTAGCCTAGTCCATAGGAGACCTGAAGTCAAGTCCCTGCTCTGCCACAGACTTCACGTGTGACTTTGGACCGGTCACCTTGGCTCTCTGTGCTTCAGTTCCCCCCTCTGTAAAATGGGACTACCTTATGGGGTGTTAGAGGATAAATACATTGCAGAGTATGAGCTGCCACATAGGTGCCTTAGCTATCTATTTAGATAGAAACTTCATTTCCATGATGTGTTGTCTCTGAATATGTGTATATGCATCCCAAAGTTACATGATCCACATTACACTGCAAGAACATATCTAATTTGATGTCCACTATCACCATTAAGTATCTTTCAGTGTTACAGCTTTCCAGGATCGTTCCATTCTCTTGAATTGTTCTGACCACTTTTTCCCCAGACATACTAGCATATATTTCTCAAGCTGATTATCAATTTGTTATGTCCTGCTAATTTTTCTAACTTATCTATATCTCCGTATATTATTTCTTTGTCTCCTTGGTGATTACTGCACCCACCTCTCAATTTAGCATAATCTGTGAATTTCATTAACATGCTTTTTAACCTCCCATTAGTATCAATGTTAAATAGAACAGGACCTACCACTGAACCTTGTGGCACCCAACCAAATAGCTTCCTTCAATTCAATACATTGTTGTTTAATGTTAACCTTTGTTTACAGTGATTCAGCCAGTTTTCATTCCATGTGACAGAATTCATATTGAGCCAATTTGAATTAATTTTGCAAGCAAGATTTCAAGAGATGCTTTTGCAAGTGCCATAGCCTCTGGACTAAAATTTAGTGTTGCTGTGGGGGCAGAGGAAGAGTGTCTAAAATCCATCATGTCAGAGTAAAGTCTTTTGTGTTCTCTTTATACAAAAGGATGAACAAAAATGTAGTTAATGGACCTTATTGTATTGCCCAGACATGAAAAATGGCCAGATCATCTTGAATGATGCAACATTTTTATGCATGAACATTTTTGTTGGCAGTGTTATTGTAGTCTTGTTGGTCCAGGATATTAGAGACAAGGTGAGTGAGGTAATATTTTTAATTGGACCAAGCTCTTGAGCTTACACAGAGCTCTTCTTCAGGTCTGGGAAAGGTCCTGGGGACTAGAGGTCCTTTCCCAGACCTGAAAAAGAGCTCTATGGAACTTGAAAGCTTGCTGCTTTCACTCACAAAAGTTGGTCCAATTAAAGATATTATCTCACCGATCTTGTCTCTCTGTATGAACAGTAAACTGTGTTTGAAATGTGATTTGCAGATATTGGGCCAAATTGTTGAGGTACACAGGTGGTGTAAAGTACATATTTTTATACAAAGATTTGAGTCTGATTCTCCTCTAACTTCTGCTGCTTTTACACTGTTATAATTCCAAAGGGATATTCCTAATTTACCCGAATATAAGAGAGAGGAAATTCACTCCTAGTGTTTGTATGATGACTTGCTAAATTAAACTGATGGATTTTGCACTGTATGTATGTGATAAATGATTTTTCTGTGTTTTATTTAAATAACACAGAGTAACAGGTATTGTGTGAAAAGGATCAAACTTATTGCAATTGGCCATTTTCAGACGAAAATGTTTATTTGCGGTCTTCTATTTTGCAGCCCTTTAATCACAGAAATTATGCACATTCTGAATAGCTAGTTTTATGAATACTATATAAATGCTTTTCCCAGGGAAAAATTACTTTTTTCAGCAGGAATATATTAAAAGATTAGTCAGGGGTATGTTATATCTGGTTCCTTTCCAATTTTAAAAATGTGTAAATTCTCTTTTTAATGTTCTAGGGGAAAGCAATGGTATTTGCTCCACTCAGAGGGAATACTTTAAACCAGTTTTGCATTCTAGCTGAAAAAGCTGGTTTCTCTGTCCAAAGACATGAAAATTATGATGAACATATTTTGAACTTCCACTCCAAGGTTAGTTTTCTGCTTGTGTTAGATTACAGTTTCATCCGCATTGCATTTTGAAGAGATCCTGGTCCTTTTGGCAGGTAACCTAAATGTTTGATTAAAGTATACCTTAGGTGTGCTGTTTCTGAACAGCTATTTGGTATCTGATTATTTTGTGTGGTAGAACCATCCTTTATGTTTTCCTGTCTAGAACAGTTTTACAGAAGCATCTCCTGTTTACCTTTTTTATATAACCAGTCTTTTCATTCAGAGGAGTCTAATTTATGGGATCTATTTCTTATTTTTATTTGTTGGTTAGTCACCTATATATCGGGCAAACTAGCCTATCCATTTTAATAAAAAGCTTTCAACTTTAACTAGGTTAGATACTGAAATAAATAGGAGGTGAATGTCTAATTGTATCATATCATAACTTAAATTCTTATCTCTGGTTGCTTTATGGCTGGGTCAGTTGGCAGCTTCAAACTGCTAAATCTCATACAGAATTTCACAGTTGTGGGGTTATATGTCAGATCGAGGCACTACAAGATTTAGGTCAAAAGCACTTATCTGAGCGTGATTTCTAAGCTTGCTTACATAAAGCTACTGTTATCAGTCTCTTTTTTTTGACTATTTATAGGTGTAGGATAA
The DNA here is from genome assembly GCF_003597395.2 of Chelonoidis abingdonii. NCBI lineage: Eukaryota > Metazoa > Chordata > Testudines > Testudinidae > Chelonoidis > Chelonoidis abingdonii. The sequence goes on from NC_133771.1 coordinate 182,265,982, forward strand.
TACAGGACACAGAAAGGAAGGTGTTTCATAGAAAACTTTTTAGGAACCTCTTATTTTCCGGTACATATGCAGCAGTGTTTATCAAAATCATATTATTACTTTTTTTAGATCATTATTTCATACCTTAAAAAAATCCACTGTTATGGGCCCATTTGTTCTCAGAAACTACTTTTAACCTTTCACAGTTTTGCAAGTATTTCCCATGCAAAATACAGGCCTTCTCAGAATTTAATCTTGATTTCCTTGTGGGAAAACAGCTAAATGCTTTGTTTTAGATGCTTACCCCTGCACCATAACATAGGAATTAGATTGTATTAGAGATATATATGCACATGATATTCTAAAGGAAAAAGTCAAAGTATTTTCTTTGTGTAATTTTCACATTAATAAACTTCTGTAAAAACTGACTAGCTACCTACATATACACAAAATCACATAATTTAACTAAATTGATGCAGTGGACTTGATTCTC
>NC_133771.1:182268953-182293953 GCF_003597395.2 Chelonoidis abingdonii
TCAATCACTTTTTTCCCCAAAGTCTAAGGAGTTTTTCCTTCCTAAAAACTATATTGTTGAGTATATAATGAAAAAAGACTTTGAAAGGCTGCGACATGAGCTCAGAACATTATGTCAAAAGAATGGTCACATTGCACCTCTGCTTATCTATTCAAAATGCCACATTACAAGTGGCTGGTGCTTATAATCTGTATGGTGTGCTGTTGATGATTGTGGATACTGTAAAGGGTAAACAGTATGAATTCCACTCCGGCTGCTGCTATTCACCCTGTAGGGCTGAGCGTGTTACATCCAATTATGAGGTAAAGCATAATGCTACTAATAGCAGCTATATAATTTATTTCAGTCCTCATAGGCACTATTTTTGCCTACAAAATTGAAAAATTGTTTTATTCACAATTTGCTTTTTGTTCATTTGTATAAAAAGGTGCTTTTTCATTTCACAAAATTATTATCATTAATTGGGCACAGATATGCAACCTTGGTAAATGGAATTACTCTTACATTGCATAACATTTCATATTGAAACAGGTATTTTCAAACTGTTTTGTTATGTGTTTTTAGTACTCTAACATTACATTTCTGATCCACTTATACTGTGTGACAGGTTTTAATATATTCTGTGTGGCTTTTTATTTATTTATTTAGCATCCCTGTCTATTCTGGAGAGTTTAGGTGCATCTGGACTCTGATTAATACTGTAATGGATCCTCTATGCTGGCCACCAGAGGTCACTCTAGAATCCAGGTTAAAAGTAGCATGGGGGCATATGGTTTCTGTCACATCCCCAGACAAGATTTATTTAGCCTATATATTACTTTGGGGACTTTCCTGTATAGAGAATTCTCCATCATATGTATTACTGTACTTGATGTAGCTAAGTGGATCAACTAACACAAAAGTAGTCTAAAGGAAGTGCATAGAAATAGTAATATTTACCTATTCCTTCCTCCAGGAAATTATTCAGCTGTACTATCCTCCCCTAGTCCAAATATATATTTGGGTGCTCCTTTTCCATTCCAACAAGTAAAAGAGAGAGGTTCAAGGGAGAGAAATTGGCAGATGTATCCCATTCGTTCTGCTTTTGTTAAAGAAAATCTGTTGACTAATTTTGCTGGATTTCTATCTCAGTGAAATAGTGGAGTTCATAAAGCTCTATGCTCTGAATAAAATGTATAGTTTGCTGATGTAAAAGCTACCAGGATACTGTGAAATTGATGAGTAATCCTGTGCAAACAAAGTGAACCACCTGTGGTAAAGTTAAAGATCTTGGGAAACAGATTGTCATTACTTTAGTAATTATACACAAACACTTCTTAGTAAGGTGGATTAGAATTTAAAGAATAGATCCGCTTTATGTTCCACTACGAAAAAGGAAAAGTGTGTTAATTGCTAATGGACAGTAGCTTACACTGAGACACATCATAGTTGAAGAATATGATATGAAATAGACCTTTGGTGAAATAATTTTAGTAATCATGTGACATAGACCAACTAAAATCCTTAATTCATTCCATGGGGAAAAAAGGCATAACAATGTTGATTAAGAACAGTATTGATCTTTAAGCTGGTATTTCTTTTGTTTTTTTGATTTGTGTCAGTATTAAATGCACGTTTGCATTTTCCCCTTTGACATTGTATTTAAACAAATGATAAAAATATACCTTTTTTATAAAACCTTATAAAAAGTAATATTTGTGGGAGAATCATTTATGGGAGAATAGTTCATTTATCAGTATAATATGTATTTATATATTCTAAATGTATTTACAAGAATAACTTTAGCTGAATAAGCCATTCTAGTCAACTGTCTTAACACACATTTATAATTAAAAAAAAATATTTTGAGTATATATCAGAAGTGCTCACATAACCTAGCCCTAGCAGTGCAAACGGTTCTACTCTAATTACTGGTGCTGCTATAATTCTGTATTAGTAAAAGAATTTTTGAATTGCACATCATTAATATATAAGACATCAGAAGCATCATAATAGCCTTTGAAATGGCTTAGGCCCATATAAACCTTCCTGTTGTGTCAAGGTATTACAGGGGTCCCCAAACAGTTGGTGATCTTAAATACTAAATCTGCTGCAATACTGAGGCACTACGGGGTAGGTTAAGGATGAAGTTTCAGCCTTCATTCTGAATGTCCTTGCTTTGTGGATTTAAGTCAGACCCTAAATCTCATTTGAATCTAATTTAATTAATTGAGTAATGCATTAATTTGTGAATATATAACTCAGACATTTTTATACGCATCATGCCACTTCTTTCTTCCTCAGTTGGAAAAAATGCACTTACAAACCTGTGATAAATATTTTGATATACAATCCTGTAACTGTGATAGTATTTGACATTAAGCTTTTTGGCTGTTTTAAGCTGTTTAATCAGTTGTAATATTGCTCACACTAAGAAATATAGTTAGCTAAGAAGTAAACATAATTATGTGTCAGTAGTTTAAAAATGTGTTAACGCTGGTTTGCTTACTTGTTCCATTTTTTATTTGCAGTTGAAAAGAGAAGAAAAAGATACATATGATGAAAACATCCATTACCCCTTTCTTCTTGTTTTAACCAAACATGAATAGAAGATGAAATATTTTTCTAAAGGACAAATTAAAACTAATGATATGTGTGTGTGATTTATTTTTCCTGAGTGGCTATCATAAAATATGATAAGGAAAATGTGTTTCATTTATTGCAGTGAGGAAACCTTGTGAGACATTCTGTATGTCATTTTAAGAACTTATTTTTCTCAATTATATTTCCACCTTAAAAAAATGATATGTATATATTTACAAAGCTCTGCAGCTAGTTTTCCTTCTCTCTCATGTCTTTCAGCTTGCATGTTTGTTAATCTCTCTAAACGTGATTTCTTTGTATTTGAAAACACATGCATCATATGCTTTGTGGTTGTATTTGACCCGTTGAAAGTACTAACGCTATCTCATTCACTTAGGAAGCAAATAGTTTCCTCAAGATCTTTAAAAAGTGCACACATCACCTCACAGATTTTTCTTTTGCCTTTCTTGAATTTTCCCTGTTGATTTTTCTATCTATGCCAAATTGAAATGTTCTGACTTGTTTTGGTGATTTCTTTTTTTCCCTTTTTTTTTTTTTTCAACAGGGTAGTTTTTTCCACTGTAGATATATAAGAAATTATGCATCAGACAAAAGCCTCATAAACTGACCATTTGTCCTTTGGACACAATAGCTTGCCCAGCCCTGTGCTCCTCCTCTCCAATTATGTGTGATTAGTCTCAGTGTGTTGTGTCAAGAAGGGGGAGTGTGCTGAGTGCTTATTATCTGGTTAGGTACAAGAAGAGCACATTTAGGCTCTGACTATGAATGAAAAGTGAGCCTTTATCAGGACTAAAATCTAACTGCTGCTGTTCTACAAACCTCTCTTTAAAAATAGATCTTGTCCTAAGACATTCTGAACGCTATGGCAACTAGGGAATTTTCTTTTAAATGCAATCAAACAATCATCTTATTCAAACTAGGTGTGTATTGTGATATTCTGTGGTTCAAATGTTTTGTAAATGTTTAATATAGCGCTGAGAAAGGACAGCTGTCCTACAAAGAAACATGATCATATTCTTCTTTTCTAATGGTTTAATAAAATGTTCTAATGATTTCTTGAAATAGCAAGCTGGATCTTTAAGGAATCCTGCACAATCTCTTTAACCAAAACACTTTTAGAATGGTAAAAAACCACAGTCAGATACTTAGTATGGTTAAATGTGCAGATTCCTATTGAAATACATTAAAACAATTCCATTTGGTCAATTCTCTTCCTCTCACATTTAACAAACTGAGCTGTATGTAAACCACTAGCTTATACAAGTTCTTTTCTCTTCTTTACTATCCTCAAACAAATTTTTTCACCACCAGTTTGCATGTCCTTGTATTCAATGCTTTTTATGCTCCATTAGAGCACCTAGATGGATCTCAGAAGGCATAGGTCAAGTCGCAGTTAGATCATACATTTCTTTCTCACAAAAACTTGAATTGCAATGCCAAGTGATGGGCTAACATCACAATAACAGCAATTTATTCCTCTTTTGATAAAACAGCAGTCTATTCTCGTATTAGATAAAGACCAGGGACAATGCAAACCAGCCATTTATCCTAGCAGTTCAGCAGTAGATCTCCTTTATGGATGTTGTGGGTTTCATGTTCAAACTCTTGATAGAAGAATATTTTCTGATAAGAAATAAGGAGCATTTAGGAATAGTTTAAGGCTGTTGTAAAGACGCTTTTCATCGGTTTTTGTTCTGTTTGGACATACAGCAAAGGACATTTTTCCCTAAGGAATGGATACAAGGAAATTGTTGTAACCAACAAAGAAAACCCAAAGACACAGTGAAATATGAAAATATGTAGATCCTGTCTGCCTTTGTAAGAAGGGCTTGCGAATATTCTCTACAATATAATCTAATAAAGACAAATAGTTGCCAGAAATAAAACTATTTTAATTGGAAATGGCATATTTTGTTGTTTATTCCTCCAGGAAATAAGCAGGTTTACTAAAATGAACAGATAGTTATTGCTTTTTAAAAAAAAAAAAACTGTCTGTAGTGTTAGCACAAGGTGTTGCACTAGGTACTGGCTATCTTCCTTTAAGAATGTACTTGATGGAGTTTTACCAAAGAACACATCTGGGGTTTGATTCTGCAAACACTTACTCACTATTGAGCTCCAGTGTGTATGGCTACTCATGTGCATAAAAGCTTATAGGTTTGGGCCCCTAATTTGTAATTTTCCACTGATAATCAGCATTCGGTTAAATATTTGTTCATTTCAAAATCTGTACTATAAAGGTATACAGTTGGAGGGGTTTCGTGTGTGTGTATTTTAAATATTGTTTTTTAAAGGACATCTCTCAGATTTACAGTCTTTAGAAGGTACAGTTGACTGCAAAAACTTTCTGATTTCTGACATTTTAATAAGAAGCCAATGATTTTTTTAATTAAGATGCTAAAGATCTCTGCTTAAAGATCACCAAAATAAGCTTATTAAAAATAAATGTGTCAAACTCCTGCGTGTGTCCGTGTCCTGCCTTAACTGCTGTCTGTATGGCCTCTGATACTCTGTGTATTTTTAATGTGATACAGATTGCTTCATTCTTTAAAGGAATATTAGGATTGCATAGTTGATGTTTGTAAGGCAATCTGAACATGAAAAGCATGGTATAAATGCTAAGTATTATTATTCCTATGTTATCTTCTTTGGCAGCCAATGGGAACATTTTCCGGCTACACAGAAAGAAGGACAGGAGACACTTGATATGGTCTGGGACTACCCAGCAGATAAAAGTGTGCAGTGTAGCTAACTACGTGATCATTTCAACATCTACCTGGGAAGGCTTCTGCAGGCACCTCTCTTTTTCCATCCAGGTGCCCCAGCCTTTGACCTTACCATCCTCCCCTTCCCGCCCCTTGAACAAGAGTTAAGGTGGGCTATAAGAAAGGGAGTTGGCTCCCTGCCGTACCAGTCAGAGGAGCTCCTGCTTCCCCCCGTTCCACTCTTTTAACCAGCACCTCCTTTAAGTCTTTTACCAGGCCATTTATATGATCACTGTATTCCTTCCCTGTGAAGTACTCGCATTGGGCAGCCGCCCCACACTTACATAGTGAGTTGCAACATCATAGCCTAACTCCCTTCCCTACTCACCATAACAAAGCCCTTCCTGAACCCGCTGTGGGGAAGGCGAAAAAAGCCCCACTCCACCTTGGCCAATCTGATGGTAAGGGAAAGATTCCTTCCTAGCCCCTGGAGAAAGGAACAGCTAGTGTGATGTTCGTAGCAGGTCCTGACCAAACCTGGTATTTTGCCACCTCCAAGAGGATGGAGGGTGGGTGCTACTCCACCTGACTTGGGAAAAAGGAGTTTCTCCCACCAGCTTTGCCCCTTTTCATCTCCAGTCTCTGGGGATGAGTCAGGACTGACCCACGCCCCCTTCTGAGCTTCACTTCCCCTACCAGCCATAAAGCACTATTCCCTCTTCCCCAGCAAGCCAGAAAACTCCACCTACTACCTCCCACTTAAAGGTGCAGTGCGGTCATTAGACTGATGTAAGTTTTCCTTTACATATATCATGAACTTCTGATTGAGATCGCTTTTTCCTCCTTAATCAGATTAAAATGACTGATCCTTGTCATATTAGAATCTGTTGCAATGGGACTGTTTTTGTATTCCCTGGCAGCCAGCTATAATCTATAGACTATGAAATGAGAAAAGCAATAGCTGCTTATATGAAAGAAAAGTCCATTTCGTCCAAAATATGTAATATATCTGTATTTGCATAGGAGATCTTGACAAAGGTACCTGAAAGAAGGAGTGCCTCAATAACTTGCACAGTGGTGGTGCTGAGAGCCATTGAACGAAACTGTAAACTTGGGAGATGCTGGAAACCACTTCAAACCAGGGGGTGGGGCACCTGCGTGAAAGGTTATGATGCCAATCTTTTTGTTAACATTTTGATAGAACATAAAAATAAAGCTTTAAGTGAGGGGAGCATACTGAATTTGTGAGGCAGGATGGTCTTATGGATGAGGCACGTGTCTCGGAGTAAAGAAACATTACAACTGATACCAGCTCAGTTGTAGAATTCCTGTGTAGCTTGGGTGGGTCATATAGGGTGGCCTGGCTGACATGGCTGTGTTGGGAGGGAAGGGGGAGTAAGATCCTTTACAGACTCTCTAGACCTTGAGCGTGGCAATGTATGGGTAAGCAAGTGCTTCATGCCCATTGCAGCTTCCCTTCACTGTGACCCTGAACCAAAGGGCAGGGAGTAGGCAGAAGCTTTTCTCCACTTGTGCCAACCAGTACCACTGATTTAGCATGAGGGCGAAGCAACTATCTGCTACTTGCCAAGGCCTTGAGCATTTCACCCTGAAGCAAGAGAGTAGTAGCCACGTTCTTCCCCTTACATGGGGCAAATTGTAAATGCACGATTTAGCCTTCATCTTTTGGTCCCTCCCTCTACTTATCTTTAAGAATGGGGAATGAGGAATGGCTAAGCTGAATCAATTATTGCTTGCAAAGTGCTTTGAGAGCCTCAGGTGGAAGCTCCTGTAGAAGTGATTTCTGTGAAGAGTAGCCTTATCTGGTAGGTTTTTTCTCTCAGAATTAGTGGGGGCAGAATTTGTCATTTTGTACTTGTTGATTCTGGTTTTAGATTCAATGGTTGATTAAGATCGCGACAGCTCTTCACTGCCATATTTCAACAGCCTGAGGCCTGTCGTAAATTGACCAACTTATTTTAACAGATTGACAAGCTTGGTTTCCAATGCTAGATTTCATTGTTGTTGTTTGTGTTACGAGAGCATTTACAGGCCTCAACCAAGAGCGTGGACCCATTGTGCTAGGCACTGTACAAAGCTAAAGACTCAATCTATACACTCACATGTCCACAATCTAAATAAATAAATAAAGAGTGAGAGAGAGAGAAAATATCATTATTCCCCATTTTTCAGATGGGGGAGTTGAGGTACATAGAGGTTAAGTGACATGCCCAAAGCTACAGAGACACAGGTGTGTGACACAGTCCAGAATTGAACCCAGATTTTCTTAGTCTCAGGGCTGCGTCTTAACCAGGAGATTCCTTTCCTCTCTGACCAGTGGTTTTTCTTCAAACAACTGAATATAACAAACTTCCTAAAACATTTTTTTCATTTTCAAAACATTTAGCCTTTTCAAGCTTTTTGCTTAGTCAGCTGCTGGATTACTGCCAAAAAGCCTAACACATTGTAAGGGCTGGATCAGCGCTGGACATTTGCCATCTATGTCCAACAGGGACATTGGATCTTCATTATCCTTAGCGAGTGTAATCTGTGTGGAAGGTAGAGGGAAGATGCATGAACAGTAATCCAGATGGCATTCCACAGCCTGAGAAGATACATTTGAATCCATGAATCTGGGTTAAACTCATCAGATGCAAAGGCCCCAAAACACAAAAAGCTGTTGTGGCCAACAACGGTGGAACAGCAACATTTGTTAGCATAGGACTCTGATAAATAACAAATATTTGAAAAAGAAATAAACTTACATTTGCTGAATTTTTCTGCTGATACTGATATTAAATCAATGCAATAACAATGGTAAAAGATGGTTTATTAAAACAAAACCACAAGGGTGCTCTGTGTTAGACATATTTCTCATTTAGCTCTAAAATTTTGTTTCAGCATGCCAAGTTACTAGCAAAGAATAGATTTCAGCATTCTATCTGCTCTGTGCCCTGATAGCACATGAATTCTAAGAGGCTGTTATTTTTTCTCTTACTTCAATTAATGTACTTTTAAAATGATTAAACATATCATGCTGTGACTTCTAAAATGTCAACAAGCCTGTAAACTTGGGAGACAGGACTGTAATAAAAAAGGTAATAGGAGATTCAATAGTTAATAGAGGCCCTGAAGTGTGAGTGTGTACAGTAGCTCTATATTGGAAACTGTGCAAATGAAGATGGCTTAGTATTGCAGACTGAGGAAGAAAATTGTTTTTAATTAGCACCTTCATAAGAACTGCTGATTAATACTGTTTGGTTTGGTGAAAAGCTTTCAGCTGAGTAATTTGTACAGCCATTACAACAGTTTTGTTAGACCAGGACTCCTGTTGTTAAACACAAACAGCAGATGATAATGGTGGAAGATGAGTTTGTCATGTAACAATTTACCTTATTGAAAAAAGCTTTATGTAAAACCCAATACAGTAGGTACCAGCAGAAATCACATATTTTAAATCCTTCCAAAATTGCAGTGTGCCATGCTAGCGTGTTTTTTTTCATGGACTAGAAAAAGATTTTATATCATTTATAAAATTATATATACAATTTAAAGGTGTTGTAGCAAGGACAGACCACTTTACTGGTAATGCTTTACATTAGGACAGTAGAGTGCTAGCATATTTAAACACCTTCTAAGTATACCAAGTGGGTTTAAAAATTGAAATGTAATTAAGTAATATTGTTCACATGCAAATGTATGTATGTGGCTTATGCACTGAAATTACGTTCCATGTTTGTGCAAGGTGTAGAATTTATACCTAAGATTTTAAGGAGATTTCTCACAGAACAACTATTATCGACTGCTTTTGCTTACCGTTTTTTTCAATTGACAATTAAAAATAAAAACCCTTTATCCATATCTGGTAATATGGGAACATGCATATTTTAGTTACCCCCTGTAAGATGTCTAGTGCAGTGTATAGAAACAGAAGAACTTTTAGTAAATGAATAACAATAAAGGAATATGTGCACTAAATTATTACACTAACTAAGGACGGTAAGAACTGTAAATTATTGGAGTGCCGTAATAGAACATGAGAGTTTTTCTGTAGACAAGCCTTCGGGGTAATAACAAGGGTTGAGACTCACGACAGTGCCAAATAAGCTTTAGACAGCATAATAGTCTGCAAAGAAAAGCCACAGAGCACTAATGTGAAAGAAGAGCTGTCCACCACATGCAGCAAAAATCACCAAAGGTCATTTTATGGTAGCAATTGTGACATAAAATTGGTGGTCATGCTACATGTCTAATACTCAGCACAGCTTTATAAATGATGGGCCCCTAGCGATGGCTGTCATTAAGTGCTTTCATCATAATAAACTTTAAACTGTTGGCTTTATGAATCGCCAGCCAGCTTCAGCTGTTCGTTGGATGGAGCTTGCAGTGCCTTAAGTGTGACAAGGCCTATTAGGAACTGCAACCATGTTTCAAGCGTACTTGGCTTTCCCACTCCTGGGGTGATTGCTGCCTATTAAACGGCATCTGGGAAGATTTTCCTCCAGCAATCTCTGATCAAGAGCTTTTTTGGGCTTTGACCTGCATTTCCTTCAAGACTTTCTCTGAGGAGTTTTATGAGAGCAAAACTCCAGAGGATTTATAGCCACTTCTGATTAATACCTTTTCAGTTTTTCTAGCAACTCTCCCACTGCTACATGGAGAAAAGCTTTCATTGTTCCTAAGGTGCTTATTTGTGACCTTTTCTCTGCTTTCTGATTCCCTCTAACATGTTCGCAGTGAAATCCTTGGTGTGTAACCAAGACAGTTGTTGAAGTTGTTGCAGCTTTATATAGAGTGGCTTTTATATATACATTTTAAATACATAAATTTAGGACAGACTCCTCCCTGTTAAATTTCAAAATTAATATCACAGCTTACTAGCAATCCAGTTTAAAATAAGCAATTGCAACTCATTTGCTTATATAACAATTGATAGAATGCTCATTCCATTAAAGGTAAATACATAGCAAACACCCCAGGGCTCCAGCCGTGTGGGGGGTGTGTGTGTGTGTATGTATGTAATATAAGCCTCTCCTTCAAACCACCTCCTTTCCAAACCCCTAGGAGTAGAAATGGGCTTTGTAATTTAACTGCACAGTTCATATATCTGTGCTCTGGCAGATCAATGGGGGAAGCAAGTTCCAAAGTGGAACGGCCTTCGTGGAGATTGCCTTGCCAGCAGCTCTCTCTCTTTTATAGTAAGGTTGTCTCTGCTTCAATCCCTCTGCTGACTGCAGCCAGGACATCATGGCACTGGGAGAGTGGCAGTCCCTCAAGTAACTGGGTTTCAAACCACTTAGAGCTTTTAAAGGCGAGGGCCAACAGCTGGAATCTCACAGGTAGCCAAAGCAGCTCACAGAGCATTGGTGTAGTATGCTCCTAGCATGACACTCCTCTTGGTGAACTGGCCCTGGCATTCTGCACTAGCTTCAGTTTCTGAGTAGACCCATTCCAGTGGTCTAAAGTGCACCAGTAATTGCTACACTGTTGAAATATAAAGATACATATAAAGCTTTCATGAGCCAAATTATATTTTCATTATCCTTATGCATGTGAAGACTTTTAATTTCTATAAATCTTCCAGTAGCTTAGAATTAAATCATATTAGTGTGAATTATGCATGTTTAGAGATCACTCCTTTAAGAACTTGTAGTATTTAATTTACAAGGACTATACATTTTTCAAATCTTTTTAACAAGGAACTTTAACTACTTTATGTATGAGAGAGATTTTTTTTAAAAAAGCTCTCTGCTTTCTTCAGAAACCTTTATGGGTGACTCAGCTGGTGGTGCAAGTGTAAAACCTTTCAATGTGTAAGAACCTGTCTAATACTCTTAAGAACATCTCTTGTAATCCACGTAATGTAATAGTAGACGTTTTAGTTGAATGTCTCAGATGTAGACAATTAACAAAATAAATTGCAAAGCCTTTCAGAGATTAGAATTAAAAACCAGCCAAAAGCACCTTGGGGTTCTTGGGTGTGTAGCAGAGTTCTTAAAGCAGAAGTTCCTATTGTGAAGCGCATCAGCTTCTAGCTATTCCAAATGAGGAGATAATAGCTGTTGTCATTAGACTTAGTTGTGGACTTGTCTCCTCTGGGAGGCATATATGCAAAGTTAAATATTAATATGGAAATAGGAGTCCTGATCTGAAATGCTTTGATGTCTAAACTGAATGTGAACAAAACCAAACAAGTAAACAATAAATAAAGGACATCAAACTAAAAGAAAACTCAGCAGAAATACTTGGGTGTTTTAATTTACTATAATACTCATTGCTGAAAGAATGTAACACCTTTCATGTTCAAAGTCCTTTTTTCAAACTGGCCAATTAATCCTAACAACAGCCTTATGGAAGAGGTAATTAACTATTATTTTTTCCCCTTTCCCCATATGGAGAAACTGAGGTAGAGAGGTTACGTGATTCACAGAAGGCGTCACTGTCAGAGCCTGGATTAGAATTCAGGATTTCCTGACTCCCAGCCTTGTACCTAAGCCACAGAACCACACCTTTCTCAGACTTTTTATACAAAACAGATACTTGTTTTAGCCTGACAGCTGTGACTTACACATGACAACTCTAATTTAGTATATACTGACCAGCTCAATGCTTTCTGAGAGATGTTACCACTTTTGACTTGAGCAAGAGAAGTAAGTATAATATAAACTATAAACTAGCATGGAGGGTGCATATTTCCAGAAGTGTTTTAGTGCTCTCTCTAGTGTGTTTCAGGGGTCAGCCATCCATCTTCTAGGTGTTGGGGAAGGACATTGAGGATATTGCAGGGAACTTAGTCATATTTTTGTGGAAAAGCTGACTGGAGTTTTCTGTTCTGGGGGAATGCTGGATCTTCTGAATTCATTTCTTTGGGATTTTTTAACGAACTCCTTGACTGCTGGTTTGGCAGAAATCTATAGAAAAACAAGATTGACACATTTTAGAACATACACCATGTATCCCTAGAATCCTGTAGATGGTTCATTGTATGGCAGAAGCTTTAGGAACAGGCCCATACTTAAAACATGTTGAGAGTGTATTTTTAAAGAAACATAGGAAATACTCTAATAATGTGCAAGTACATTTAACTTTTGAAACCATTCAAATGATGCCAAAAGAGGAAGCAAAGTGGGTGAGTTATTCTTCCACTCTCATGGGACGAGACATTGATGATTCAGCAGGTATCTTTGCAGAGGTCAGGTGCTGGTAGCGTGACTCCACAGCACCTCATAACAGGATATACACAATCATGCTTTTATATGCCCATCCACCAGCCTGGAGGCAAGACATCACCATGTCATTACATAGAAATGGAAATATTGGGAAATAAAAAGGAAATAGGGCATGGTAAACCCCAGTCTCCTTCCTGCTTATGTATTGTGACAGGAATGCTAGGAAACATGTGGGCATAGAGTCCATCCTGGAATAAAGAGCACAGGAAAGCACAGAAACAACATGCCATATTGTACTGTGATTTACATGATGGAAAGCAAAGATATGGGAAGAAAGTTACCAGTAATAGAGGTAGGGGACCGAAGCCTGAGCCCTGCTGCCCTGGGTAGGGGGGCCAAACCCAAAGTCTGAGCCCTGCCCACTAGGGGCGTGGAAGCCAAAGCTTGAGGGCTTCAGCCCTGGGCAGGCAGGTTCTGACTTCGGCTTCCGCCTCAGGGCCCCAGCAAGTCTAACGACAACCCTCGTGACTTCATTAAAACAGAGTCATGACCCGCAGTTTGAGAACCGCTGCATTAAGCAATTTGAGAATGGCAGGTTGGTCATGATCTCCAGTGCTATAGGAAAGCACTTCTTTTACAAATCCACTTTCAGCACCTACACACTGCCTCTTTCCAAACCCTGGCATCAATACTCATTATTTTGATGATTGTCTTAAAATTGATTTGGACTTGGGAATCCTGAGGAAGAAGCATTACACCAGAGCCCATGGAAATTGCTTATGTAGCGAAGGCCTGTGTGTATAAAATGGTCTTGTTTAGACCTCTCTGTGGCCTTCCTCTGGGCCTCCTTAGGCAGTTCCTTCTGGGCAGCCATGAGGTAAGTTGGACCTTACTACCCTTTTACTGGTATATCTCATCTCAATCAACATGTTCCTCCCTGCTGACACAGCAACTCACCTGTCACCTTTTACCTCAGGACACCACTTTGTTGTGTGTCCTTCCTTCTGCCCCCACCCCTCTTTTTACAAAGTGTGGTTGCTCCTCCACTGCTGTGGCTTCATCTGAAAGATGGACTGCAAATTAAGCAAAATTGGGGGAAGGGAAAGACAGGGGCAGGGACAGGGACAGCTCTTTATTATTCCTTATGATGTGTAAAGAGCATCCCCCTCATGTTAAAGCAAAAGGTAACAACATTAGCCCCCTGCACATTCTTTTCTCTCATCACTGAAACATCAGGGTCTTCACTTCCTCCTCCTTCTGGAGGACCTAGAAGGGAACCAGATATGTCAGACAAGCTGTAGCAATTCTACCCTCAGCTGAGTGGCAGGAGATGCCATCTTAGATGTACGCTTCATGTAGCCAGGAGCTTACGTAAATCTCAGCAACCCCTACCCCTCAGGAGCACTGAAGCTGAGGTAACAGTCTCACTTGACCTCACCCTTCATGCCCTTCAAATATCTTGCCAAGGTCCTCCTGAAAAAGGAAGCAATGAATTGGGGTGAAATCCTGGACTTGCTGAAGTCAACAGGAGTTTTGCCATTCACATCAATGGAGCCAGAGTTTCACCTGAGAGATCTCAAATACCAAAAGCAATAGGGATGGTGGAGGGAGAGAATGGTCATCTTTATACAGCACAAAGGAAGGGCACAAGAACAAAGAAAGTTTGAGTTTGTAGTTCATGTAACACTGAGCTAGGTAGCAGAGTACAAATCACTTAGCTCTCTATTCTGCAAGATACTTAAGCATATGCTTAACTGTAAACTTGTGAATAATCCCATTGACTTCATTTGTTCTAGTCACATGCTTAAAGTTACACATGTGCTTAAGTACCTGGTTGCAGTGGGGCCTAAAAAGCTTGGCATCCTGAAGAGCTGGGTCATACTTTTCTCCTACTCACTCTCCCTAGAAATCAATTCTATTCGTTGGCAGCTATGTCTGCTTCTTCGGGAATCTAAGAGGCACCTTTAATATTATTTATTTGCATGAAAAATATCACATTTGCGATATTTAGCATTCAGATGTTCTGGTTTCTAGTCCCTGGTTCTTTATGGTATCACATATAAACAAGAGAGATACAGGAAACTAACTCCTGTTCTGAGTTTGAAACAAAATTTATACTCGTATAGGGTGCTGTGGTGGTGGATGTGGGAGATAATCATGCACGTAGAGTGATCCTCATGCAGTCACAAAAAGCAAGAACAAGAGAGGAATGCAGTGTTATCTAAGCAGCTTCAGGGGCTATCTTAGCCTCTCACCTTTGGTCCCGTGCAATAGGGCTTGCTGTATCAACTCCAGTCATTAATGTTTTGAGGTCAAGAGGTGGATACTTTAAGAAGTAGGTTTAACAGGTAATACATTGAGGGATAATAAAAGTGTGGTTTTCTACCCAGACTTATCACTTCTTACTCTCCACACTTAACAAGTAAGCTTTATTGAATAAGATAAATCATGATTTACCCATTACCCACCTACTGCTTACTGGGACTGTCCTAAGGTAGCTGGATAAATTAAAGAATTAGGAGCTGAACACAGTGTGGGTGGATCCTGAATAGTTCACCACAAGAGTTGTTATGCTGCTGCTGAGAACAGACAACCTTCAAATGCATACTGTGGTTTTGTTTTCAATTTCTATAATCTCCCATGTGAAATACCTTGACGAATGAGCCAGGTGCTGTCAATAGCTACATCTCCTAGCATCACCTTTAGTTTCTGTGCAGTGCAAGACAGTAAAAACACTTATCAATATGAATTGTTGGGCCTCTAGAAATTTCCTGCTAAGAGTTGCCTACCATGGATTTTAATAATATTTCCTCCTTGTCACTGATATGATATAGTGCTTGCTATTGATACTATTCTGGTTACTTTTTGAGAGACAGTGTGACTGTGTCTTTTGCTACTTTCTAGCCACAAGGTCAGGAATTACAACCTCCTAATAATACTCAGCATTTATATAGTACTTTGTGTTTCCAAAATATCATGCAAACATTAACTAATTAGTTCTCACAGCACCAATTAGTGGTGAATAATTGTGAGTATCCATATTTAAAAGCAAGAGAGACTAAAGCACAGAGCTATAGTAGCTCGCCTAAGGCCACACACTGAGTCAGTAGCAAAGCCAAGATTAGACCTCAGGAATTATTCTTGGCTCCTGGTCCAGTGCATAACCACTAGTCAATGATGCCTTTGGCAAGCAGCCAACATAGTCATTGGAGACAAAATTAGCAAATCTGCAGAAAGGAATGTTGGAGATCACATACAGTTGTGGCAACTTTACATACAAATTATATATTTGCATGAACAAATGGCTAGTTAGGTGTCTAAGTGACTATTTATTCCGGCACTTACCACTTGCATGTGTGCTAGTGATAACGGTGTAGAAATATAATTGAGAAAATATCATTGGAAAATATCTTGATTTTAAGCTTAAATGTTCCTTTTCTTAATTTAATCTCATCACTTTAGTTATATCCACTTCTACAACCCTAAATAACTCCTTTCTAACTTTGCTGTTTTTGCCTTTTAAATATTTATATTCCCCACTCCTAGACAGTGCCTGCTCTTGTAATCTTTCCTTATAGCTCAATCCCAGTTTGTCTGAATTAAGACGACCATCTTTGTTTATTTACTATATCCAGAGGCTAAAAAGCAAGCTGCCTCCTCTCACAACCAAGAAAGACACCACTCTGCAGTCAACGACTTCCACCCCTGTAAACCCAGAGTAAGTGAGAGGAGAAGCGACTGAAGATGACCACATACAAAAGATGTTAAAAGTTAAGCATGTGAATAAGAGCTTTGTTGGATCAGGAGCTTTGTTGGATTCCAGTAGATTTTACAATATGCATCCTGTTGAACCTTGCATCATCCCAGAATTTGGCGTTAAGTGAAGAGGGAGATACTGTTTTGCTGTGTCTTCTCATTCCATTAACTACAGCTCTTTCCCAGGTTCTCACCCTGGCTCCTAGCATGAGTCTTGGAGTCTGGAACATGACACATACCTTACTCATGTGGAAGCAGCTCAAATTTCATGAGGAGAGATTGGTCCCTCCTGCAGGCAACATGCTCTCCATCCTATTAATCCCCAATGCAGGTCTTTGTTTCTACCTCATGGGAGGAAAACAATGCTCCATCCCTGACCACACCTGGATTTGGAAACAACAAAGCTCCACGTCCAATCTGGCATCTTTAAAAGTAGCTGATTTGCTAACCCTCTCATGAAGACTAAAGCCAGGGTGAATAGGGCTAAAGACTGCAACTTTAATTAGTTTGCAAGTTATCAAGCAGAAACCTCACCTGTTTCAAAAAGAAAACTACTGCACTTATTTAAAAAAAACCCTGTGACAATCACAGCTACTGGGAGGTCAAGTGCTGAGCGGAAAACACTAACCAGTGCACATGGGGCTGAGGCCTAGGCATTCATGAAGGGCCAAGCATGGGGACTGCCATCAACCAATCTCTCTCGCACTTTCATTGGCTCACTGAGGCGACCATAAGGGCAGCTGATCTACTGTGAAGTCTTTTCTGGATGAGTCAGGCAAATATATTCCTTCTGAAGGGCACATTATTTAGGTTTGTTTGTTTGTTTATTTAGAGAACTGCCCCGAAAAGGCTTTGAAATTCAGGGTGTGCTGAGAAAGCACCCATGCACAGTATGCCACAATCTATCAGCTCTGACCAAATCTGGGGAAGACCTGCTATTCCCCGTGGCTGCATTTGGTTAGATAGCAAAAAAGGGCTGCTCTTATCCCGTTGAAATAAAGGATGGGGCCCAATGTGTGTATGTAGGGCATTCTTAGCTCCTCCTACACAGAGCTCCATGGCCATGGAAACACCAGACTAAGAGCCTTAGAGTAAATCACAGCAGCCTCTGTGTTTGAAACTCTCATACTGATTAACAACACTTAATAAATAAGTTTGAGAGAGAAATTAAATGTGTGAGTCATTGTTGAGCAGTCTAATTAGGGTCCGTCTAACCACATATGCAGTTTGCAGAGAAGAAGGACATTAAAAAACCAAAAAGAGTATAACTATAGTGAGAGTAAGCTATTATTATTATTAATTTTATTTACTACTTGTATTACAGTAGTACCTAGTGGTCCCAGTTGAGATCAGGGCCCCAAAACAATAAGGTCCAAAAAAGAGAGTGCATAAAATATCCACAATTCAATTCTTACCACATTTCAAGTGGGGATCAGGCGAAAAGAGTAAATAGGTGGGGAAGGAAACCTCAGCACATTATCTGGCTTTTTTATTTTACAGTTGCAATGCCAAGGTTCAGTCCTGCAACTCATGAAATAAAGGTCGCAGAATCAGGGCCTCTAGTTGTAGTACAATCATTAGGAAAATATAGCTAGGAGATTAGTAGTGTTTCTCCTAAGTGGATGAAAAACCCCTCCACAGCAAGTTTGCTTGGAGAAAGAGAAGATAAATACACAAAAAAACTCTGTTTACTCACAAAGCAGTTCACGTTCATTGAAGTAGGAATCTAACTGGTGCTGTGCCATCAGTGTCTAGGCCTTTCAGGTTCCAGGCCTTAGTCTCAACCAGGACACACATTTTAGAAGGTGAGCTTTCTCTCAGTCACAGATCCTGCGCTCGGAAATCCTCCCTCAAGAAAGTTGTGACCCAGTACTGCTTCCACTTAAGTAAAATCACCATTGATTCAAAGGGGAACAGGATCATACTAGGAGTGTTGTGTTCAGCAGCCACTTTATTCCAGCTGCTTTATAAAATTAAAGCAAAAGCACCCCTTTATTTTCTGATGTGAGAGCTCAGATGTCACCACATGGAATGAGTATGAGAAATGAACTAAAATAGCGTCGAATTAGTTGCATATCATAGGAATATTCAGAAACTGAGGATTGACTAACAGATTAGAATTTAATATGAGATATTTGAATTTTTATCGCTTTCATGTTTAGATTTCCTAAGAATGTGACCACTTATTAATATTCTATACTAATGTTTCAAAGAGATTTTAGGGAAAACTTTTTTTAAATTCCCACATTCTGAATATTGAATTTGTATTTTATTTTTTAATCCGAGGAAGATCAGGGCTTTAATTTCAGATTAATGACATTCTTCATTTGAATGAGAATTTCATTAGATTAGCTTGTGAACTTTTAAAGCAGGTTGTATTATATGTCTAGAGGAAACAATTTGTGTGACAGACTATCCTTCATAATCTCCCTCTTCAGACTTCTGGTAACAAAAGACTCTAAATACTGAAGATGTTTTGTGGGAGGGGAAACATTTTCCAAACAAGTAGTTTCTCTATTCCAGCCCAGGTAACAAAGAGGCCTCAGGAATTGTCAGAGGCCTTGTCAGAACTACCCTATAGGTTTTAGAGCCACCTGCTGTTTAAGCCATTGGTCAATAGATTAACTGCTGCTAGTACTAAGTGCTTAGAAAAGCAAGTTATGTGGTAGAACAAACAAAATCAACCCACACTCCACACATGTTAATTCAAAATTTAATAAATCTGCACTGGGCACTGTAAAGCAATAAAAAAAAAAAAAAGGAAAAGCTTTTTGTACACACTTGCCCTCCAAGCAAAGTATCTGATAAAAACTCTTCATGCCATCTGAAACAACAGGAAAATCCTCTATTTCCTGTGCAAAACTCCCTTGACACTTTTACCCGCCAGTCTCCCTTCCTTCCCTTTAGTTTTCTGAGGCTGGTTTTGAATATTCACCTTTTGGGTGATTTCAAAACCACATTCATATGGGACACTATTATAAAGGAACTGGAGTAAATCCACAATAAACCACTTTTAGGGATGATCCAAAGGACTTCGCTAGCCACAAAAGTAGGTGATTGCAAATGCATGTATGCGCCACAGCCCTGAATAGAGCTCTTAGTATACAAGGCAAAAGATTCAGCAACCCACAGTACAAAAAATATATGTTTTCCGTCCCTCACCTATGTATGACGAGCCTGTGTTGCTGCTGTCTGAGACTTTCCATTGATGTCACTGTGGGTGTTGTTGGGCTTACTAGAACATCTAAGGATGAGTTCATAAAGGATGACTTTCTTGAATTCCAGATAAGTAACCTGTGGAACTGAGATTTGTGTGGCTGTCCTGTGCTATGGTTGGATAAGGGGCAAAATCCAACCACAGCGCAACAGTACAACAACTCTGTTTCCATTAAGCAAGTGCATCTGACTGCTAGAATGGGATAAGCACAGCTATCATGCCGCACAGACCTAATGCCCTGTTCTGTGCTGGCATATTCTGAGCTGCCATGGAGGTCATATCCCAGCATGCAGAAGGTGCATGAGACTCTGAATGCCTGCTCCACTCAAGTTCATTCTCCCCATATATTGCTGTCACAGTGGTTCTGTGGCACAGAGAGCCCTGTGTGCACGTCCCACCACTTGGAGGAATGGAATGGGGTGGGTTTAGAAATGGAGGTTTGTGGTTGCACCCGCAAGGCAAGACTGTGCCCTCATTTGCACCTGCGCAACCTTATTGACTTCAGTAGGATTGTCGGGTGAAACCGAGGACAGAACTTGGACCACAGTGGAATAAGGATTACAGTGCTGTTTTGTGAGAGACTGGTGCTTAGTATTGGCTGAAATAATTCTCTTTTTGCATTATGAAGCACAGATAACAGCAGCATGTGTCTCTGTCATGATGGGCTATCATAAAGTCTTCTATGTGCTGTAAGTACAAAGCCAAAAGTCTAAGTGATGAAAACACATGAGAAACGTCTATGTCCCAGCACTGCATGCCCCGTGATAAAAACCTTTTAAATACGATTTGTAAGCATCCTATATCAATATAATTAGGAAGAAAAATAAAAGGAGGGAATTTATTAGTATTGTGATTCCACTAAAAATAGCTCAGTGTAATGAAATGAAATGTAAAGTAGGTGTTTATATAAACTTTCACAAACAAAATGTATTAATTCATATTTAATGGTATGTTTTTCAGGTCTCCTCTTCTTGGTTAGAAAAGGGACCCTTCCCACAAACTGCCAACTGTCACATTCCTTATGTTAGTGGCCTTGTGTCCCATGGTGGGAGACTGGGGCACTGACATTTCCTTATGCCATTTTACAATGGAAGATAAAGGTACAGTCTCCATTTTTGCATATAAAGAACATTCACTTGGAGCAGTACAAGGAAACACTTGGATCGTGTAGTCTCACACTGAAAGGGCACCTCCAGTTCACCCAGCTGCAAAATGGGTATCTTATCAATTGGGTGCGTTTGGCTATGAAACTGGTTTGCCTTAACTGCATAAGCCTGATGAGCCATCACCTCAGGAGGCCTTTGATTTTGACTATATGTTTCAGGACCTTATCTTGTCATAGGAGTCAAAGCCATTGCTATTTATCTGCCTCATAGCCCAGGCTTCCAGTGGATTTTGGAAAGAACTGGAGAGGCTGTCATTGGAATACTTCCCCACTTTTGTCAGGTAACCTACTTCTTTTTTCAAATTAGGCCTTTTCCCTCTCTTATATTTCATCTGACTTTAGATTGCAAATCAGTGATTGCTTTATGATTTTCCCCACTTGGTTTATAATCATGGGAGACAGCCTCTTGTAGGCTATGTGAGGTGCAGATTAGAGAAGTTCCCAGATTAACAGAAGTAAGGAGCAGTGGCAGTGAAGCCTTCCCATGCATTTGGGGGTTCAGGGAAGAGTGCTGAGATGGAGGTAATCAATGTAGCATGCCCCACTCCATCCCGAATCTGGTGTATTTCTAGGCAGTTAATGCTGCTCCAAACAGGATTCATGTGATTGTTTGTTTTTATCCTAGCAGCACTCATAATGAGCTGGGACTAGTACAAATGTATAAGGAAACACAGTCTGTGCCCCAAAGAGCTGACAATCTAAGGGGACAGGAAATATATAAAGGGAGTGGGAGGGGGAGAGGGATAAGACTCAGCCCAAATATATACTTAGCTCAAAACAGTCAGCTGCCCCTTGGGGCACACATACAGCAAGGCACCCCAATGGCAGTAGCACTTCCAGGGGACAGGGAAACACAGGGAACAGCATGGAGGATCAAATTTTCTGTGTGGATTGTCCAGGATCCAACAGGTTGGAGCATGGTTTCCATGTGGACATTTAGGCCCTAATCCCATAGACACTTACTTAACAAAGTACATGAAAAACCCCACTGGGTCCCAATGGAGCCTCTATGTTCTAAGGGTTTGAGGGCTGCACCCCTCTCCCATCCCCAAGGCTGAAAACCTCCTGAGGGAAGAATGCAGCAACAGTGCTATGAAATGTTCCTTGCAGACACTGTCAAACTGTTTCCCCCCTCCCATGGTTTTTTTCCACAGTAGGGGAGCATTTTGCCCTACATAAACACAGATAAGATAAATGATTTATTGTAGCACAGTAGGTATTGCTCTTCTGTCAGCTGCCATTATGAAGCTTGAGCTGATGGTTGCAGCAAGATATTTTAATGTTAGGAATATCTTTAAAAAGACATTTATTTTGGATTCCTAAACTATGTCAAAGCCCCCTACACTTCTGCAAATATCTGGGGTCAGCAAAGTGCTAAGAACTTTTCAAACTCCCTGGCTGCCATCTCAGTAAAGGAAGGCAGACGGAGAGTTAAAATCAGAGGTCTGTGCACAAAACGAATCTGTCAGGGATCTGAACAGGAGCAGGTCTCAATAGTCTTTAACTCCAAGATATAGTCTCTGGAGAGGAAACATAGTGTGGAACCAGGATCATGCACATGTTCTGTAATAAACATACATACATTAGTGTATTTCTGTCTTTTGTAGCATCCCTTCCCAGGAATGTGGGTAAGCATCTGTCTTTGCAGCTGACACCAACGCTGGTTTTCAGCCAGTCATTTAGCAAGGTAGTGAGTAGGATCTCCTTTGACAGGCATAAACTCCAGCTAGACCTGGAATGCAGTATTAAAGTGGTAAAAATTAAAGAGGTACAAAATGTAGCATTTCTGGTTTGTTGGTTAGTGTCCCTGGATTTCCCCAGGTTGTCAAACTGGTCTGAGCTGTGTTAGAAATGGATATTATTTGAATATTCCACCTTCCCTTAATGCAACATTTGCCTTCTAAACATGTTAATTGATTATAATAGCCAAGACAGATGTAGAGTAAATAAATACATTTTTAGATGCTGCTTTGTCTGGAAGCAGAAAACAGCTTGTTCTTGGATTTGTTACTTGATGGTCTTAATTTTTCTTTATTTCCTAGAAGTAAAAAAACCTACATTCAACATGCTGTATTTGCGCAAAAACCTGCTGATTCCAATATTGTTCCCCCTTGAGCATGTAAATTTAAGTTATCTTTACAAACAAGCTGATTTTGGATCATTTCATATTCTGTCTCAGTGTGCTTGCTTTTTAGAGGGCACAAAGGCAGCACACAATGTAACATGACACTTCTATTGCATTTAAAAAAAAAATCTACAATCATTCATAGTTAACGCAGAAGAGCATTTTCCCCAGTGCCACATACATGTTTTGTTTGCTTCCCCTTGAATAAGAGACAGTGAGGTTGAAAGGGGGGTGGGATGATGGAAAAGTGACCTAGATCATCAAGGTCTCCTTAACTGTTCAGCAGTGGGAAAGAATAAGAATGCACTCAACAAAAAAACAAAAAGAGAGAGAGAGAGAAAAAAAACAAACCCCAGCTGCTGACTGTCCTTCTAAGCCTTTCCAATCACAGGCTAGCAGTTAAAATAATACTCACCTACTGGGCATCCAGTGGAGTAGATCTACCTTTTCTGCTGGGAGGTTCATGTCTAGTCAAGCCTGATTAATCTGATGCAAGCCCTGAATGATCCCAAATATAACGCATAACAGCTACACCTGTTTATCAAGCCAGTTCATTTCCCTTCCCCTATTCCACACTGAAAAGGAGCATTAATTAAAACAGTAAACAAACGAGCTCCTATTCTAAATCAGAGCTGCAGGCAAAGGAGAGATAACTTAGGCTCTTGAGAAAGGGGATTTTCAGTTAATTTATGGAATCTACTGTCACTCTCAAGGCAAGGGAGCTTACTTAGCTGGGAAATTGAAGCAGACAGGCTTTGTCTAAACACTTCTTTTTTGCAGAATATCTTTTTTTTCTATTTGAATTTTTAATCGGATTCTCATTACATTTTAGGAAGGAAATTGCTAGATTTTTCCAATTTTCTCGTGTCTCATGCGGCCTCTTTGTAAAAGGAAAATAAAATCAGTGTTTTAAAGCCTGGAGGTATAAAACTGAAGAGTGAATGTGCTTACATCCTTCTGTTACTAAGGGAAATGTTCCTGCATCTATTAGCAAATTGTCCCAAACTATGTTGATGTGATGTGGCTACAGCTGCATCCTTCATCCTTATTTAGTATTTCAGTAGCATCATAAGTGTGCATATTACTTTACAGATGTAGATCCTGATTTCGGAATGGTGTTCCTGTGGGTGGAACCCTGAGCCCATTTTGAACCCATACAGAGAGATCCACATGGGTGATGGAGTCTGCCTTAGTAGATGCAGTTGCAGGATGGAGCCAAAGAAAGGCGCTTACAGTCTAAGGCCCTGATCTTGCAGGCTGTTCTGCATATATGGACTGCTGTGCCTGTAAGGATCTGCCCATGTGGAACAGCTTGAAGCACTGGGGCCAAAGGGTCCAGTCCAATTTTGTCTTTCTCCCTCCAGGACTCACAGTGAATATAATGGGAGAGCTGCTGGGAATAAGGCAGGCAGGATAAGGCCTGATTCTGGCAGGGCTACAGAGCCTCCATGCACAGAACTCTCAAGTCCTGTGTGAGACAACAACCTGAAGGGCTGATCCTCCACTGATCACACTGGCAAATCTCCCACACTAATGAGGTTGCAGGGTCAAGGCTTCAATTAGTCTATACATTATTACTATGATTAAAATCAAGACACATAAATATGCCTAATTTGTTATTTAATAAACATAGAGAAGAAAAGATGAAGAGGGAGAGTTCCCAAGGTCCAAAAAGGACTTAGGCATCAAGTTCCCATTGAAAATTAAGGGGCATAGAGCTCTCAGTTCCCCTTTTTTGTTTGAAAAATCTCCCACCAAATAGCTGCAAAAATCTCCCACCAAATAGCTTGCTTTACTCTACTATGTTATGAGCTGCTTTTCAAACCCTGTGCATGGTGGAAAGTCTTTATACTACGCACAAACCAAAATAATACTGAAATGGAAGATGGTTTAATTTCTGCCATCAAGTATTTGTCGTGTAGAAGGCTGTCTCTCTCTGGAATCAAACTATTGTTTTGCAACTTACAGTGCTGTTGGGACTCTCTACCTAGGTTAATTAATATATTTGATAGATGTTTTATTTTATTCCAATCTGAGATTTACAATTCTTCAGTTTGTGAAATCACATTAAAATTGTAGTTTTCATAAAATTATAGACAGTCCAAGAAAAAAAATTCTGTAAATCTTTGTCATTTCCTATGTAAACCTTCTTTTAAAAATACAGGAATGTCTTGTACATATTTCAAGTCATCCTGCTTTTCCTTGTGGCATATCCAGTAATCATGTTGACAAATTAATGGTAGAGAATTAGTTGTACATTAAAGATTTAAATTATATTAT